>NW_007247778.1:915887-1016164 GCF_000164805.1 Carlito syrichta | reverse complement strand
AGATGTTTCTTCATTTTCATTTGTTTCCAGGTATCTTTTGATCTCTGTTTTGATTTAATCGTTGACCCAGGAGTTGTTTAGCATCATGCTGTTTAGTGTCTATGTCTTTGTGGGTTTTGGGGGGACTTTGTTGGTGTCAATATTTATTTTTATTCCACTGTGGTCTGAGAAGGTACATGGTAGAATTTCGGTCCTTTTAAATTTGCTTATGCTTGATTTATGGCCAAGTATGTATTCGATCTTAGAATATGTTCCATGTGGTGATGAGTAGAAAGTGTATTCTGTGGTCTTTGAATGGAGTGTTCTGTAGGTATCAATTAAGTCCATTTGGTCCAAAGTCATATTGAGGTTCCAGATCTCCTTGCTGATTTTTTGTCCTGATGATCTGTCTAGGGCTGTGAGTGGGGTATTAAAGTCCCCAGTTATGATGGTGTTAGAGTCAATATCTTTATTTAGTTTTCCTAGAAGTTGCTTTATGAAAGTTGGCGCACCTATGTTGGGTGCATATATGTTTAGGATAGATATTTCTTGTTGATGGATTGAGCCTTTTATCATTATGTAGTGGCCTTCTCTATCTTTTTTGATTTTTAATAGCTTGAAGGGTATTTTGTCTGAAATTAAGATTGCTACTCCTCCTTTCTTTTGTATTCTGTTCATCTGAAAGTTTGTTTCCCATTCTCTTACTTTGAGTCTGTGGGTGTCCTTTCTAGTGAGGTGAGTCTCTTGAAGGCAATAGATTGCTGCCTGATGATATTTTATTCATTTTGCCATTCTATGTCTTTTTAGTGGTACATTTAGTCCATTCACATTTAGGCTAATAATTGAAATGCAAGAGTTGATCCCTGTCATAAGGTTCTTACAGAGTTGTTCCTGTTTGTTTGTTGTCTTTCTTTGGGTTTTGGAGTTGGTTCATGTGTGTTTTTAATCTTTTGCCTGTACTCTTGTGAAGAATGTTGTTGTTCTTTTTTCTTTTTCTTCTGTGTTCAGTACTTTCTTAAGTGTTTCTTGTAGAGGTGGTCTGGTGGCAGCGTAGGTTCTTAGAGATTGGATATCTGGAAAAGATTTCAATTCTCCCTCACTAATGAAACTTAGTTTGGCTGGGTAGCTTATTTTTGGTTGAAATTGTTTCTCATTTAGAACTTTGAAGATAGGGCTCCAGGCTCTCCTAGCTTGAAGGGTTTCTGTGGATAAATCTGCTGCTATTCTAATTGGTTTTTCCTGGTAGGTAGTCTGGCCTTTTTCTCTTGCTGCCTTTAGGATTTTTTCTTTTATAGTTACTCTGTTTAGGCAAATTATTATGTGTCTGGGAGTTGGTTTTCTCATTTGTTGTCTTGCAGGGACTCTCTGAATCTCTTGTGTTTGAATTTTTTCATCCTTGATGAGATGAGGGAAGTTTTCTTGAATGATTTCATGAAATGTTTGTTCCAGTGTGGCTTCTGTTTCTCTCTCTGCCTCAGGAAGCCCAATTACTCTTGGGTTTGGTCTCTTGATGTGATCATTCATCTCTTGCAGGTTTTGTTCTGTCTTTTTGAGCTTCTTTTCTATGCCTTTGACAGTTTGGGTTAGTTCTGTGTTTTGGTCTTCAAGCTCTGAAATTCTTTCTTCTGCTTGACTGATTCTGCTTTCCATGCTTATTAGTCTGTTATTCATTTCCATCACAGTATTCTTTATTGCTGTCATTTCTGACATCAACTCCTTCCTATTTTCCTCTTGTCTCTCCTCAATTTTTTAAATTCTCTCCATTAATGTCTTGATGTCTGGGTTTGTTGCATGTAACCAGTCATTCTGGGGGCTCTTCATTGTTTGTGTTCCAGAATCTGTTTTCTCAGTGTCTGATCTCCCAGGGGTCTGTGTGAGACCTATATTCTTCTTTTGGTTTTTCTTCATTTGTGCAGTTTTCCCCCCCTCCCTACTTTTTCCTTCCCTCCACATCACCGTCTTCTTTAATTCTGTTATTCAGGGGTAAAGGGATTGGTTTTACTTCTGTTTGTTCAATCTCCTATTCTTTATGTATGTCCTCTTACTTTGTTCAATTCTGGGATTGCACTGTAGATTGGGGGTGGTCCTTTTTGCAGTTTTGAGATTTACTTAAGGGGAGAGCTGTGATTCAAAATCTATCTGCAGGTCCTGGTATTTGCTGACAGGTGTGTGAATAATCTAGAAGCCACTTCCCACTGCCTTAGAATCTGTCCATGCAGTGGGGCTGTAGGTTTACTCCCTGAAATAAAATGTGGTTAGCAGAGGGGAGAGAATGGAGCAGACAGTGAAGAGGGGGGTGGAGAGATAGAGGAGTAAGGGGGGAAACAAACGAGTGTGCCAACAAATAGAGAGAGAGGCCTATACTGAAACAGATAAAAACAATAGACCACAGCTACAGATGAACCAACTCTCATACAAACAAAAATAAAACATATAGTGATGCTAACATACCAGCTATCCAACCACCTTATTAGTGTGCTGTTCCTCTATACAAAGATATGGTTTACAGAGAGAAGAAAAGAGAAGAAAAGGAAGAGGAAAAAAGAAAAAAGGAACAATACAGTAGGAATAGAATTAAGTCATTAAATTAACAGAATCAGTGAAGCACACTCTGAGACATTTCGTTTAAGTCCAATGTCCTTTCAGGTCTGATTTCTAGTTTTCTTTTCAAGCTGATAAATTAGTTTGCAGTTAGGGTCAGTTGCCCCTGGTCTGCCATGAAGGACAGTTCAGATCACCCTCCGTTCACCACTCTGGTCTATGTCTTTATCAAGCTTGTTTCTCCCGTTTTGGTGTTGTTACCTTGAATCTCCAGCAGGTGGTGCTATCTCAGCTGCTCGCCCCAGAGGAGGTGGGGCTGGACAGGGATGGCAGAGGCTGAAGATGGCAAGATGGCTTCCTGCCTCAGGGCAGATGGCAGGAGACTTACGGCGGCGGGCAGGATGTCTCAGTCGCAGGAGAGGTGGCAGCGATCCCAGCAGTTCTTCCCTGAAGGGGCTTCAAGGACTGAAGTTATGGATCGCCTCCGGCCCGGGTGGTGCAATGTACTACTGGCGGTGGTGGCGGTGGCTGCGGTGGCTGCAGCAGCTGTGGCGGCGGTGTCTGTGCTGCAGTGGTTGTCCAGACCACTGCAATTCCCCAGCGGTGGCAACAGCCGAGCTCTGTATGAAGAGCAGGCTGCAATGTTGGGGTCCGTAGCCCCCGGGGCGAGAGTCAGAGACCCACTGCAGTTCTCCTTTGCAGAGGTTTTCACAGACTGGTTTGCCCCAACGCCATCTTGCTGGATGTATCTACTCTATTGTCTTAATCACTCTAGCATCATAGTGAGTCTTAAAACCATGTTACACATGTATTTTAATTTGGTTCTAACTATTCTATTTTCAAGTAATCAGTAGGTTCAATTGACTCACCAAATTTTGAAGACATTTATCATTGCTTCATTAATTCATCTTTTTCATTTATTCAATAAACATTGAATGCCAGTCTTGTGACAGACACAGTGAAACACTGTTAAAGTAAGCATAATTCCTGTCTTAAGCAACTGCCATAGTGAGTAAGAAACTTGCAGAAGCAAATAACTATTACACTATGAACTAA
Organism: Carlito syrichta; assembly: GCF_000164805.1. Classification (NCBI taxonomy): domain Eukaryota; kingdom Metazoa; phylum Chordata; class Mammalia; order Primates; family Tarsiidae; genus Carlito; species Carlito syrichta. Next base: position 1,012,588 of record NW_007247778.1, on the reverse strand, counting down.
AAGTAATCACTCAGTCAATAAATATTTATTGAGCATATACTATCAACTTGGCAACATGGAATACTGAGCTAATGTTGAATTTCAGCTTTGCCAATGCAAGTGTGAGCTTCTCTTCCCAGCCTGATGTCGCCCACGTAGTATCTTTTCCAAACTACACATTTACTGCTAATTAGTTGGATCCTTCTCTTTTGAACATTTTCCACCACAAAAGCACAATAATATGAATAGTAATTCCTTATATTAGCATAAGGCTTTCAACTTTTCAAAGTGGTTTTACATCCATTATCTTGTTTTTCTCTTCGCATTTCTCCTGTGAGTTAGGACAAGCAAATATTATTATTTTTTATTTCACAGAGAAAAGTAGATCACAGAAATGTGAAGTGATTTGCTCCCCTTCACAAAACTAGGGCTAGAAGCCGTCCCCTTCCCACCCCCACCCCAACTTCCTGCTTCTTTTCCCATTTCTCTCTCTCTCTCTCTTCGGCATCTTATCAGCACATACCTTCCCAGGAAGGCTTCCAATTTAAGGTACCACTCCTGGACTCCAAGTTAAGCTGCCACAATGGTACTGTATGTTGAAAGACTACAATAGATTGTCAGTGTTATCTTCAAGGGCTGACGGAGATTTATGAATGGGGATGGAGAAAAGAGTCATGATCATTTTCACTATTATAACTGCCTGCAGAAGATTCATAAAATTTCTGACACTTTCTTCATCCTTTTTACCAGGCATCAGCTGTCGGGAGAAGGTCGCCTTTTCCCACCCAGCTTTGGAATGAAGTGATAAATGTGTCAGAAAGCTCATGCCGGGTGCAATCTTCTGCCTTGTAAACAGTTTTCATTGATACATACATTAAACTTTGCTTTCTTTTTTAAGCCTCCACAAAGATGCTTGAAAAACAGCACTGTCACTGATAAATGTCTCCTCTATTGTGGGACTTTTAAGGACAAGGGCTTGTTTTAATAAAAAGAAATAAAGATGTATATGTGACTGGATATCTTGAGTCTTGTTTGACAACTGGCTGTTGCTTCTATGTGAGCAAAATCTACACCAGACTTCTGAATTTTTATGAGCCCATGCCCTTCTTCCGCTCCTCTCTTTTTCACCTCCAATATATTACACACAAAAAACTTATCAAGCCTCCAAAGACATGGAAATATTGAATGCATTTTTCAAAAAAAAAAATTTTTAGGTCATTTTCCCCCCCAGTGTTTAATGCAGAAAGGGCCCTGTTTTGCATACCTGTTGGCAAATAGACGCACACACAATGTAGACAATAAAGACTACACAGAGAAATATGTAACTGGAATCATGGCAGAAAATGTGCTGGGACTGAGAAAAATTTTGTGTGTGTGTGTGTGTGTGTGTGCAAAATTAGACTACCAAGAGGATATGGGGGTGGGGAGGAAGAATATATCTTTGGACAGAAGATGAAGGGACAAATGTTTGAAATGATCAGTTTAGCTCTAGTCTTTAACTTTTATTATTATTATTAAGTTATATTTTCCCTAACTTATTAAATGCTGGTTGCCTGCTCACCTGTATCCATCTAGCATCTATCATGGTATCTGACAGATGAGGGATTCATTGCAAGCTGAATTTTTTTTTTTTAAATCCATTATTTGGTCATATTGTAAATATAGAAATATCTTCCACTAAAATATATGTATTTACTTCATGATAAAAGAAATATTCTGTTTCTCTATGTCCCTGGTAAGGCTGGGGTATAATAGGTTCTTATTTAATGCACATTCCCAGTGAAATGGTACCCTGATGTGGCATCTACTCTACTGGTCCCTTTTCTCATGTATTATACTAAAAGACTTCTGTTTGCCTTCACCTGCCTTGTCCTTCATGTCTCTTATGATTTCCAAAGCACGCTTGTTTCTTTGGAAGCACGGCTGTAAGTGCTTTGGGAAAAGTGCTGTAGTTCTTCTGTGGGAGCTCATTTATAATCCAGAGAGGCTAGATTTGGCCACTTTAAATGTAGGGGTCTGAAAAGATCCTTATTTTTCAGGCTTCAGGCAAGAGGCCTTCTCTTATTACAAAGAAGTATCCCGAATCACTCTTTCCCTCGAGCAGCCTGACTGCATCCAAAGAACTATAGGGGTTGGTGATTTAAAAAGTTGAGGAAGGGATCTTTCAAGTTTCTAGTGGTTATTTAAAATTTTACTTTTGCATGTCCTTAAAGTTGTCACAGGTGCTGGCTAGTGTCTCCTAGTGTTAGTTATGGGTGACAAAAAACTATCTGGTCAATAAAAATTTAAAGGGATACTTTTGCTTTCATCTGCCTTAGAAGATATTTCTTCCCAGTTCAGTTAGCATAGCAGAATTTCTGAATTCTGATGATGTGCTGTAGCATTGAGATATAGGGAGAGGTAGAAAATTGTCCCCAAAGCAAGCATTTATTAAGAAGAATAAATTCTAGCTTTATCTAACTCTAACCCTGTTGCATTAGATTGGAATCGGTGGTATCAGTATGAACTCAAGGCTTTGTATCATGGAGACAAGATGATAGACATGGAAATAGTTATAGATGTGTGAGTATGTATCAATTAATATACATATATATGTATTTCTTGCCTTTGTCCAGTGAGAAGCCCTAGAAGAAATGACACCCTCGTAACAATATGCACAACTAGAGCCCAGATCTTGGTTTCTAAATACCATTCTCTAAGGAAAGGAACATAGGCACCTTGGAGAGTTGGTTGATTCCAGTGCTAGGGCAGAAAAAGCAAGATGAACCTGGGGCATCTGCAATGCCACAAAGAAAGAGGTGCTCAATAAAAGGATGGGGGCATGTAAAAAGAGCACAGGGGCTCTCAATGGCCAAATTCAGAGCAATTTGAACAACAACAAAAAATGTACTAAAGCCCAGAGCATAAAATAAATATTCATGAGCACAAGTTGATATAAATAAAGAAATGAATCAATGCATATATGGGGAAGAAGGGATAACTTTCCCTTACAGAATAATTTCAATTCATCACCATGTAAGGAATATGGAAAACATAATAAACACGAGAACATGAGAACACCACAATAATAATTGTTACAGGCAAGATCCACCAATGGATACTAAAATCAGTGAGCAAAAGTTTGAAGAGAGACAGGGTATTTGTGTAGTCTAAAAGTCTCTCTCCCAAGATATTTATTACCAAGGGAAAAATAGTAACTTTGCAGTGGTGAAACCCAACAGACTACATCTTCACCAAGTGATCAAGGTCAAGTCAACATCATGTACAGCTGGTATGATACAGGATGATTCACTTGCCATGATGGCTAGATTTGGCACATCTTGCAAAAATGTATAGCCTAAATCAAATCATGATAGAACACCAAACAAACCTCAGTTGAAGAACAATCTACACAGTAACTACTCACTTCTTCAAAAGTATCAAGGAAATGAAAGACATAGGGAAGTCTATGCAACTGTCACATGGTTGAGGGATGCTAAGAAGGCATGACAACAAAATGCAGGGTGGGATCCTGGACTGGATTCTGAAACAGAAGGAGGATCTTAGAGGAAATACTGGTGAAATCCAAATAAAGTTTGGAGTAAATTAATAGTATTGTGTCAGTGGTAATTTCCTAGTTTCAATCTATCAGGTACAGTAGTTCTAGAACTTGTTAACATTGTGAAATTAGATGAAGGGAGCTCCCCATATTACTTTTGCAATTTTTCTGTAAATATAACATTATTTCAAATTTTAAAAATTTAATTGTAAGTAATAATCTGGCGAGAACATTTCTTCTCACACTATAATTTAATTAATCAGAACCCAACTATGTAAACGAGATCCTTACCATGTTAGAAATGTTCTTTCTATGTCTGTGTTTAGCAGAATACTGGCAAATAATCTACTACTTAGGATTTATTCAGAGCATTAACTTCCAGGGAAACCCTTGGGTGAGTGCAGGTTACCCCTGGATGCTGGGGTGAACCCTGCCCAAGCTCTCTTTCTGCCTCTCCCTTCCTGAAGAGCCTTCCTTTCAAGCCAGTGCCTAAACCCATAAGGCACCCCCATGTCCACAACCACACCTTTGTCATGCTTGTTCCTCAGGCAGAGAGTTTTTCTTCTTCATCTGTGCACTGACTCTGAAGGATGGGCCTGCCAAAATCAATGATGTGAGTTTCGATGATTACTTCATTCTCCATAACTCAGTTTCCTCATCTGTAAAACATAGGCACTCATCTTTACCTGCTTGAAGGTTAAGGCGTTTAGCACAAGCACTGATCCACTGTAGATACTCTATAAATAGTTCGTGTTAATTATGGAAGACTCAGTAAGGCTACCTTTCCTGTGAAGTCCTTGATTTATTAACTCATTTATACATTCAGTAAACAAAGGGCTGCTGAAATCTACAGTGTGCCTGGCACTACACTAGGCCTTAGAGACCCAGCAGGTATCCAGGCAGACTGTGCCCTGCCCTGGCACGACTGACAAAGTCTAATACAGGGGACAGGTATCAAACAAGTTATTCCAAGGGGGAACAGTGTTAGAAGAGGGGAGATGTTGGTTTTGAAACCTGCTGTAATCTCATTGATTAGAATCAATTGCTTCTTCCTCTGCTTCCAGACAGCAAGAGCAGATTCTTGATAGTCATTGTCTTTTTCCATTTAAGCAGGAGCAAGGGCAGGTAAAATTGGGGCAGCTTGTTTACAATTAGATAAGAAAAAGAGTTTCTTAGAAAACGTTATTTAAATAGCATCAAAACCTCTGTTTGATGAGTATCCTGGTTAACTGAAAGCTAACTTTCATTCTTTATCAATGCTACCTACTTCATGTGTATATTCAGCTGACATTTCCCAGGTGCCTAGGCTGGGCTAGGCAGCTTTTTGTACACTGTGATGTTGAAAAGAGCCTCCGTGAGCTCACAATTCAGTGGCTGATACCAAGGTACATAAATATTATATCACACTGGGATCATTTAAAATCCAAAGGAAAGAACATTAAATTCTGCCTGGGGAGGGAGGTCAGGGAAAGCCTGACCAAGGAGATGATATTGATCTGAGTCTCAAGGAAAACAGGACTGCTTTCTGTGAAAAGGAACAGGATGTTCTCATGCAGACGAGCAGAGAACATACCACAGAATAAAAACAATTCACGAAGTAGGCAGCAGTACATCCTCAGACCAACAGTTGGTCATTTTACTTGTCTCCCTGAATTTCGTAAGTTATGCAGCAAGGACCAGTCAGGGCTCCAAGGAGTATCCTTGATGTTCTGGGCTCTGGCTGTCTTGAGTGCCAAATTTGGGCTGGGTATTGGTATTTATTTTCATCAAGCCTGCAGCAGTTCTGGGTGATTCTATTCTTTGTTCAAGTGTTAAGTTTATTTTTCATTAATATCTGCATATGAGTCACTCCCCACGCTGTATCTGTTCGCGCTCATCATATCTCTTCCAACAGTTTCCAAACGCCTTCCCGCCTCACAAATGCTTCTCTGCTGTGGGTATTTTTTGCAGAGAGCAGGTCCTCCCCAGAAGACTCAAGCTCCCATGTCTGCCACCAAATAAATCAGCAGCCTAACCACAGCGAAGAGCGAAATTCCTAGCCTGGAGGATAGCAGTTATCCTCAGGGATGCTTGCCAGAGGTTCCGTAAACTTGGCTTCCCAGAAGACTCAGGCAATTCCAGGAAGGATGCATGCGGAATATGCTTCAGAGTCTGATTTTAAGAGCACACAATGGGAGGCTCTAAGTGAAGTTGTAGAAAGAGCTTTCCACTAGGAGCTGTGTGATTAGGATTAAGTCCCAGTGCTATCTCTTGGTAGCCACTGTAAGTAAGCTGTAACCTCTCCAGATTTCAATATCCTTTTCAATTAAATGGGGATAATCATAATTGAACATGCCCATCTTCTTGTGAAAGTCAGATAAGATAATGAACGTGAAGGTATTCTATAAGCTGCAAAGAACTGTATAAATTTGAGCAAGATATTATTAATTTCAACAAGAACCTTAAAAATCTTGATCATAATGGAATGATTCTTCATTGACATTTTGAGATCTAAAATTGATCAGGGCCATTTTCCTAGACAGATTATTGTGATTAACACACATTATTAGAAGAAAGAAATTCTGGTGTATAAGAGCTTTCCCAGATAAATCATTGTTTACAATATATGTTCAGCACATCATTTACTTTCAAAATGCAAAATTTTAGTGAGAGGTGGTGCCATTTGGATAATATCCCACCAGAGTTTGCCTCTGAAGCCAGAGATGGGGGACTGCCCAGAAAGCTGATTTGTGGTGCTAAGAGGTCAGACTTGGAGGCCATACGAATGAGGCTTAGATCCTCGCCCAGATGGGTCTTAGCTAGGTGACCTGGGCACCTTATTTGACTTCTCTGAGCTTCAACTCTTCACGGGAATAACTATACCTCCATCATAGATTTGAGCGAACATGGGACAAAAGAATGCATGTGGGAAATTCTTTGTAAACTGTTTTTAGTGCTTCAGATACATTTTAGTTACTGACATTACATGAGAGCCCTTGCTTCTTTTTCTAGCTTGACAAGAATCAATCATGTTCCTGGGCGGTTATGTGCACCTGACAGTGCTACCTAGAGTAATGCATTAGAATAGAATGGAAAAGACCATGAAGTCCAGTCACACAGCTGAGTTCAAGTCCTTCCTGGCTCCACTCTTACCAGCTCAGTGGCCTGGGCCAAGCTATGTAAGTTCTCCGTGCCACACTTTTTTCTGAGATGACAATGACAACTACAACTACATTCACTTCATAGGGATATCATGAGGGAAAAATGAGTAAGATGCTAAACGAAAGGCTTGGCATGGGAAGGGTAATTCTTTTCATTGCTACATATTTTGTGTGTCCTGTATTTCAAAACAGCCCCTCTTTTCTTTCGTTGATTGATTGATTGATTTTAAAGATGTGGGGTACAATTCAGAATTAGGTATACAAGTGGTCCTCATACAGGTAAAGTAGGGGCCTCCCTGTGGGTCCTACTAAAACAGCCCCTTCTTTCCTGTGCAGAGTGAAGAGATGCCAAAGAAAACACTTAAATACTGTTCATGCGAAGCAACACGTATCTCTGAAGCGATCTTCTATTAGCTGGTGTACTTATGCAGGTTTCCCACTTGAGAGGACTGCTCTTCCTTGTCTATCAGCCTGCAATATCCAAAGACAAGATCGACTTTTTCTTGGAAACCTATTTGCATCAGATGCATCCTGAACTAAAACATCTTCTCCATATTTTGCTCGACACTGTTTGGGCATGGTGGTGGTGGAAGGTGGAACGCTGGCCTAGGGAGTCATTGATCCTAGTTCAGTCACCAACTCACCGTGGCCTTGAGCAAGTTGTTTCAGCACCCTGGATTCTAGCATCATCCTGTGGACACGAAAGAGGAGACAATCACTTTAAAGAAATGTTCCAGTTACCAAAATACTTCCTTCCTACTTTTTTATGTTAAAAATGTGAATTTAAAAAATTTTAAAACAAAACACAACCACCAAGACAGTAGGAGCAGTCGCTGGGTTGTCTGGGAGTTGTTTGTTTTTAAGTTCATTTTGGGACTGAATTAAAACTGACAGTTCTCTATTGCCAGACCCCAATCTGAAAACCACCGCCCTAGATGAGAGATATGGGCTAGCAGGAGTGGTTTAGCGATGGCTGCCTGACAGATGAGGCCCTGCCGCTTCCCCAAGCCCACTGGAAGGAAGGACTTCGGGGCTTCACTTTGCCATTATTTATTGGGAAAGTCTAGCTTCTCTTGAGTGCTTTGCAGAATCGGTATTCCCTGAGAACAAAGTGAACAAATATAAAATGTTTAATGAGCAGTCACAAAAAAGGGATTATTGCTTTCCATTTGTCTTTCTCTTTTGTCCTGGCTCCAGTCCTCCATCCCCCTCCTGTTGCACTAACCTGTCTCCTCTCTCTTCCCTTGAGACTGGGAGCACCTTCCTTTGGGGTGGGGATTATGTTGTATTCCTTTCTATGTTCCTCGTGATTAGTGCCTGACCCAGCACATTGTAAACATTTAATGAACATTACTTAGATGAAGGAATGAAAGGATAACCTCTAACATGCTTCCAGCTTGCACATTCTGATTCCTAGACCAAAATATTAGCTAACTTATTTCAAATAGCCCTTTTTGATACTTTTGGCATGGTTTCCTGGCCTTTGGGCACACCAAATAATTTAATTTAATAATAAATTAAAATATAATTTATTAAATATATAAGCATGTCTCTCTTTCCCTGTATTCCTTCCTTCAGTATGTTACACATGGGATAAGCACAGCTGAGCAAGACAGACATAGTTCCTGTCTTCACAGACCTTACAGTCTGGTTAAGGAGAAAGACATTAAACACATAATCACAAAATGATCACAGATCGCTAGGTGGATGATAGGAAAGCCAGATGTGTGAGGCAGAGAGAAAATGAGTGCTTCCTAAACTGGAAAACTCTGAAAGTCCAGCTGGGATCTTTCTGTCAGCATTCCAGGAGTTAAAGCAAACCATGTTAAAGACTGACTAAAGTGCTTCTCCTGAGACCATCCCTACTTAAATTCATTTCTGCCAATCATAATGTCCTACTTACTCGTGCTTTCTCGGGTATTATCTCTGTCTCAGTAACACAATCTTCTACTCTCTCCTACCTGTGCTGCCATCTTATTTTTATCCTGATGGATCACGCTTCCCTTTCTATCTGATTCAACATCATATTGTTTAACTCCTTCACTGGTCGCCTCTTTTCTTTCCCTCTTCCTGTTTTCTAGTGTTGATGTTTTCTGCTTTTGCAGGTGGCCTCCCTACCACGTGTCCCATTAGCTAATGAACTGAAACAGATTATAGGAAAAGAGCCAGAACCTCGAAAAAAGACAGACTTGAATTCAAAGTCTAGTTTTACTCTTGAATAATTATGTGACCTTGGGCAAGTGGTCAGTGATTCCAAATGCCCAAAGCAGTCCGATAAGAGAAGGAGATGTAGTTGGAGAAAATTTACCCCTTGTTTTCATTCAACCATGATTGGTTGCCTGCCTTTTATAATAAGAGCTCTTATGGTATATTAGGCACTTTTATACATGCCTTGCACATATTTGCTTATAAATTCTTCACAATATTTCCATGAGGTGGAATAATATAGCAATAATAATCCTCACTCTCATCTCCATCCCCCTTTCACATCGGAGAACCAGAAGCCCAGGGAGGGAAAACAAGTGTTTTGGGTCACAAGGGCTTGTGAATGTCAGCATCCTGATTTAAACCCCAGCATCCCTCCAGATTCATGCACCATAGCTTCAAATACACCCTTCTGTGTTCTCACTATCAAATGAGGCTAATAAAACATACTTCATGGAATTGTCATAAGGTTAAATAAGATAATGTATATAAAATTCCCAATATTCTGCCAGCCATTTGGTAGACAGTAAATAGATGTCAGCTCTGTCTCTCTCCTTGATTTAAAAAAATATATATAGTGTGACTTTTTTCCATTTGTATTTATTTTGTTACATACCCTCTTTCCCCCACCGTGTTGTATCTTTTCCCATTCTACATAGATATCAAGAGTGTTTTATGCTATTGCTTTTATGCATATCTCCTTTTCTGTATTCATTCATCTTTCCATCTCCTGCCATTTCATAACTTTTATTTAACAAAAATTTATTTGTATTAGTATAAAACATGCATGTAGTTCAAACAGGCAAATGGTACTAAAAGTTTTATCCTGAAAAACATCAGTACCTGACCCACTCTGTCCTACATTCAGATTCTGCTCTTCAGAGACAGCCACTTTCAATACTTTTAGATTTTTTTCTAGAATTTACTTTTGTATTTTAAAATAACATACTATGTTCTATGTCTTGATTTTTAAATTTTATTTTAAAACATAACATTTCTAGTGACATCTTAGCATAGAAGATGGGAATTTGACAAACAACCACCATGACCCCCCTCAGCTGTCACACAAAATGGTCTCATACATCCTTGTATTTTAATTATATCACAGTATTGAAAAGAGTAATGTTGATTGGTATATCATTATAAACACTGAGTCAAATATATTTATGTATGCACATATATATGTAGATGGAGACATAGATAAATGTGTGTACCAGGTAGTATGCCATGGTTATCTTTAATACTTTGAGTTTTTTCTGGGATTAATAACTGCCTTTTGCTTTCTATGTCTTATCACTACATAATCTCCAGACTTTTGACAGAAGACAGCATCTACTGACCCAGGGCAAGAGCAGAAAAGAAGCCCACATACCATATGTTTATATAGTTAAAAGTTATAAATAAGACTAGTAAACTGTTAAATAATTTGTTATACATCCTGCCTTGAAAGACATCAAAACAAAAATGTGTGTAAATAAGTTCATAATACATAATTGAACAATATGCAAACTCAAAATTAGTTTTCTTGTCTATCCAAAATGAGTTTTCTTGTCTTCCAAGGCTGGAGAAGAGAGAAGGAAGGATTTCTTTTCACTTGTTGCTTTATTTCAGTTGGCTTCCGATGCGTCCTCTTCTTATGCTCAGGAAATCTACAGGATCAAGATCGCGTTCTCTGTCCCATCCAGTTGGAGGTTTGGCTATTTGCCCCCAATTCCTGTCAGCCATGGCTCTGAGTGAGCTCAGGGACCATAAGTTTTTCCTCACTCCATGCCATTTGAGGGCCCCAGCTTCCCTCTTCCCAAGCCTGTTCACCCCACCTCCACCACATCATTCTCTTAAGTTCCCCAAAGAACCTGAGTGTGGAAAGCAAGGTCTCAATTTAGAATTTTCTGACATTTCAGACAGAGGTCTGGACAGAAATGTGAGGTGCTAGGGACTGGAGCAAGGTGCCCAGTCTTGGTCCTCAGCCTGCAGTCCAATGTCCACCCACATCCCCTGGCAAAATTCACCCTTGGTCAACCTTTGGTACAGTACACACCCAGGATGATAGATTTGGAAGAAAACACTTGCGCACAGACCAGAGAGAAGCTTGGAGTTATTTGGGAAGGGAACTTCAGTGTTCCAAGTACCCATAGGGTGGTTTGTAAAGACACAGGGTGCAGATTTTAGGTCAGCATCCCTTTAGTCCGGAAGATGCCTCAACCAATGGGAGGAGCAAGCAGGAGGACGACTCAGGGCAAGGGTCCCTCTTGCCAAGGGTTCTCAGGCAAATTGCTCCTGAGAACATGTAAAACTACCTGGTATCCTCAAGTTGCCTTTACTTTTTGTCAGTACAGTATACATGTACTTTACCCACTCCAACACAGGATAGCTGCCATGTGGGCACCAGCTGTCAGGCAGGGGTTTGCTCTTCGACACCTTGAATTTCCTTCTTGTCTCTCCCTTTTTTACTCCCTTATATTGGTGGAGCAAATTAACAAATAATTTCCAAAAAATGCCCAGGGAAGGAAATTTTTTGAGACTTCCTGTGCCTGAAAATGGAGTTATTTTATGCTTTGATCAATAACTTGGTGGATGTAACTTCTAAATTAGTGAATATTTTCCTTCAGAAGTTTGAAGGCACTGTTCCCTTATCTTCTAGCTTGCAATATTGCTGGAACCATTTTAATAACTATTTTGTTCATACCTTTCACCCCCAAGTCCTTCGAGACCTTCTTTTTATTCCAGAATTATGAAAATTTAGGTTGATGTGTTCCTTGATGAGTCTTTGCCAGTCATTGCATTGGGTCCTCAGTAAGCTTTTTCAAGATGGAAACGTAGACCCTTCAGCTTGGAGCTGAGGTTAACTGAACCATAGTCCAACCAAAGCAAAGTCACACTCAGCTTGCAGACCTGTGAGTAAAGCTTTGTCATGAACCACTGAGGTTTGATTGTTGTCACCACACAATCTGACAAATGCCCTTGGTTTGTCAGTTTGTATTTGAGAATGATGCATTTGAAAATGCTTGGAATATCAGTATATGCACGTGTGTGTTATATGTGTCTGTGTGTGTCGCTGTGTATGCATGTGTGTATGTGTGTATGTCTGAGTGTGTCTATCTGTGTGTGTGTGTGTATGTCTTTGTGTGTGTCTGTGAGTATGGTTGAGACTTGTTGACTAGGGGATCCCTACAGGGAGACTGAAAAGGATCTTCTTTAGAGTCAGATAGCTTATGTGCAGAAGCCTTTGCCATCCCTTCCTGGATGGTAATCCACTGACTGGTAGTGTTCTAACACCTGGGTAGGGGAAGAGGGCTTTGACTCTGGATGTAGACTTTACTGAACCCCTGGCTTTCAGGATGATGCCCACCCCCGCCTTCTTTGTGCTTTCTGTTCCCAGATGTGGAGCTTCTTGGGTCCAATGTATCCACAGATAAAACCTCTGGTTTCCTTGTCAGGATGGAAAAGTAAGAGACTTGACTGCCTTGGCTCTGGGAGCAGGGAGGGATCTTGAAATTAGTGGATCTCAAGTGGAGGAAATTGTGCCCCAAAAATGATGTTTGGAGACTGTTTTGGATGCCATAGCTGGAGAGATGGCGCTACAGGCGTGTAGTGAATACAGGCCAGGGATGCTGCTCAAGCTCTTACAACGTGAGATTGTCACCAAAATGAAGAATTCTCCAGCCCTAAATATCAACAGTGCCGAAGTTGAGAAACCCTACTTTAGACAGAATTTCTAGCAGCCATTCTGAGAACTGCCTTTATGCTGTCTTCAGAGGAACCCAGCCTCTCTGATTCCTGAGCTTGTCCAGGCACTATAGCATGAGTCAGCTGCTTTTCCTGGTATCTCTCTGGGCAGGCACTCCTATTCCAATTATCTCTCATCCATCAGTTTTCCACCTTCCAAAATACTTTTTTTTGGTATCTCTGGACTACTGTTGTCTCTGTTCTCCTGGTGCTTGTAGGTTTAACCCTGTTTCATTCCTTTAGTATCTTTTTACTTGGGTTTTGAGAGAGAGCCCAAATAAATACATGTTTGGTCTGTCACAATTAACCGGAAGTCTATACTCTATAGCCTTCCTGAAATTCTTAAAAACAACTTTCTCTTTTTGCAGCCCAGTGTCATGAGCTACAGGTTCTTCCTGTGTTTATTAGAAAGTACTCTAGGGACCACAAAACCAGGTGTCATGTAAGAACAGAGTATAGGAGAATGCCTACTCTCTGAAAATGTGTTTGCATTATCAATAGAAGTAGCAGTCAATGAACACACAAAGTGAGGATGCTTAGGCTTGAGGCTGCAAGGGCCCTGGAGGTCATCTGTCCAGTGCTCTCTACCTTCAGTCACGTCGCTTGACCATTCTAGCCATATCCATTTGCCCCTCGTACAAATCATAGTAGTCATGGCCACACAGTGATGTTTCAGTCAATGACAGACCTCATATATGACAGTTGTCCCATAAGATTATAATCATGCAGCTGAAAATTCCTGTAAACTAGTGATGTCATAGCTATTCTAATGTCTTAACACAACGCATTACCTTTTCTATGTTTACATGTGTTTAGATACACCAAGACTTACCATTGTGTTACAACTGCCTACAGTATTCAATGCAGTAACGTGCTCTACACGTTATTACATGTTGTAGCTCTTACATATTGTAGCCTAGGAGTAATAGGCTCTACCATATAGCCTGGGTATGTAGCAGGCTACACCATCTAGGTTTGTGCAAGTACACTGTATTATGTTCACGCAACAATGAAATCGCCTAAAGATACATTTATCAGAATGTATCCCCATTGTTAAGTGATGTGTGACTGTACTCATTAGATATATTTTTAAAACTTAAATTTTATTTATTTTCAAAGCAAAGTTTATTCTTTCTATAAAGGGAAAAGCAGGATCACTTGCCATAGTTAGGTCATAATCTTTTTTTAAAATCTAATTTAATTTTTATTATTTTTTATTATAAAGATATGGGGTACAATTCAGGGTTAGGTATACAAACATTGATAATGCAGGTACCCTTGTTGATGAAGTATGCCCTTCCTCCCCTAGGAGTTTCCCTCAACGGCCAATCTCACCCCCCACAACAGTTTCCCATTACTGCCAAACGCTTTCTTATAGTATTATAATTGGTCATGATCTTAAAATCAAATAGGATGTGAGGGAGGTGAGTTTTAGAATCTAGCTAGACACTGCTGTCTGCCAAAGAGTCTGAACCTGAGATTTGCTCTATTAAAAAAGGAAAATCAATAAGGGGTTAAGGTGTTAAAGACACACCATCGTCAAACAGAGGCTTCCTTCATGATATAATGCAAGAAAAGTACCAAAAGAAAGTTGAAAAAAGGATTAGCATGTCATGATGTGCTCCAATGTTATCAAACATCCACAAATTCCAGATCAGCAATGGTAGGCTCTTTCTTTGGGAAGCTCTGGCCTAGGCCAAACCTGCTTACTCCTCAGAAGATGAGTTAGAGGATAAGGGGGAAATGCCCTTCATGGTGTCCCCAGCTGGCTGACTATAGCATGGGTGCAGAGCTCCAGGTCTTCAGAACCCACAGTCTGTTTTCTCTCCATATGCCTCCAATTTCCTACAGAAGCAGGAATGTTAATGAGGCAGAATTGAAAGAACTGAGTGACAAAATGCAAAATCAGAAAAAGTGAGGCTGTTCCCTTCCCTCTCTTTCTGTCAGATAAGCAGCAACGCATAAGGATTGTTAAACGTGTGTGAATGTGTCATGGTAGCTTTCTTTTTTCCCCTTCCTTTGGATCATTTTTCAGCTAAGGATTGTTTTTCTTTTGAAAATATGTTTTAGCTACTCTTTTACAACATTATCCACACTTTACAGAAAGGAAGCTTATTAAAAGTTAAAAAGGAAGGCAGAAAATAGCACCCACATTGCAACAGAACAAAAGAATGCATATGGTGGAAAAACTGAGAATTCTGCCTTTATTAATTAAATGACAGTATAACAGGTTCTGTTTTCATATACATTTTTAACCATACAGGTTTAGAAATAGATATTGAATAGTCATGGTCCTGAAAGTATAAATCATATTTTGACTAGGGAGTTTTAAGAAAAATACAGAGAGGAAGGCATATATCAGACATAATTAATTCAACTCACCAAATTTACAATAGAGATTTTCACAGAGAAACAAAACCAAGGAAACAAAGTAATTCCCTCAAATTCCTGGGATCTTTTTATTTCTCCAGTCTTTATTTCTGGATGCCTTTCAAAGCCTACTTACATTTACACAATTAAGCTAATTTTTGCTAATTGGGATGCCCCTTAATAGGAAAAACTGAGGAGCCTAATGACTACTGAACACTTTTCTGTGCAGTGTAAGTGGGTTTTGTTTGTTTGTTTGTTTGTTTGTTTCAATGAAGTGGAGTTTGTCTAAATGTTTTACCCAGTATGTATTTTGCATGTCTTGTTTAATTTGCTATTCACATCAACCCTGAGGGATAAGGTGCTAGATATGTTAGTTAGGGTACTTATGCCTCCTGGGTCCTTTTGTTGCTTAACACATGGAGTCCCCTCTGGCCAGGAAAGCAGGGCTTCACTGTTCCTTACCCGGAAGCGGCCTCTGAGTAGATCAGGTGGTCACTTGACCTGAGAAAGCCTTCTCAATCAATGGTCAGCAACCTGCTAGAAAGGGCTTTTCCAACTGGGTCTATAATTATGAGCTAATTCAATCTATTTCCTTCTACACATTGGCATTCATGAAACAGAGCTAGAACAGACACACAGAAATGGAAATGCTATGAGAGAAATCCTGTTGGCCACAAAGAGGGGTCAGGGAGATCAGTGGACTTGATTCTGAACAACCTCCCACTTCCAGGCTAATCTGCTTGTTCCCATAAAATAACTCCATTTTTAGGGTGGTCCAAGAGAGTGCTGTTGCCTGACTAACAAAAGTAAGTATTAGTAGGCTCATCTTATAGGTGAAGATGCTGAGGCTGTAGTCTATAGAAATCACTCATATACTTCAAAGGCAGGCCTGTCTTTGTCCCAACCTAGTACTTTATTCACCATTCCATGCTACTCTCCTGGAGTCATCATCTGAGACTTTCTTATCCCAGGATCCATACAAGTAGAGAAACATTCAGGAGTGAAAGGACACCTTTGTCAGTCCAACCCTCAAAAGACATTCCCTCATCCGTCTACTTCCTTCTGTTTTTTTGTTTGTTAAAAAACAGGTGAACCTAACCAGACTCTGAGCTCTAATTCCTAATTTCTGACCTCAATCAACCCCCTTTCTACATGGAGGCCAGAGTGACTTTCTTAAAATAGCAGCTGATGTTCAACTGATATTCTCCGTCAAGTTGGCGAATTGAGTACACCGCTTGTACCTGTTACCCCCTCCCTCCTAAATACCTTCAGGCTTGGGGAGTATAAAATGAAACATTTTTTTTCAAGTGTTAAGATGGAAGATGGGTTGGTTTAGCCATAGCAGAGATTTTGATAACTTTCTAGAGAACTAAAAGGGAGACAAAATCATGTTAACTGTTAAGCCAGGGGAAAAGGAGACCCAAGTCAGAAAGGCTGCAGAAAGGACAGAGACCAACCTTTGCATGTGGCCCCCGAGTGGATCTGGAACAGGAGGTAGTAAGTCAGACTTCCCACTGAAGACAGAAACCCAGAGGGGAAACCAGTGCTAACAAGTTTCTCTAGGGTCCAATGCTCAGCGTGATCCTTCATTTATAAACACAGAAGAACGACCGAAGAACACCAGACCACCAAAGTAACTCAGCAGCAGGAAAGCGGACATGCACACGTCACTGAAGAAGTAAAGAGAGAATCTTGGGAAGAGAAGCCAACTACTAAAAATTTTTATTACTATCCTTAGAGAGAAAGTAGGAATATATTTCACCTATAAAACCAAGAACAAGTTACTGAGAAAAAGAATCAGTTAAACAAAGAAAAATTCATGGAAAGAAAAAAAAAGTACATTTACCAACAAATTCATTAAAGAACTACCAGAAAACATTGAGGAGTTCCCCTAAACATGGAACAAAAAACCAAAAACAATACACAAAGGTATGAGAAAAAAGAGAAGGGGAGAAATATGAGACATAAAAAATTAATCTAGAAGGGGCAAAATCTATCAAAAGAAAGATCAGAGAAGTAGAGGAGGAATAATCAAAAATTAAGAGAATCTTCCCCAGAACTGGAGAGACAAGATTATTCAGAATGAAAAACCAGTGAGTACTAATGAGACAGAATGAAAAAGATCCACTTCTAGACTCATTCTTGTGCAATTTGAGAACTTTAATGATAAAAAGAAAATCACCCCAAATGGTAAATACTTTCAAATAAAAATATAAGTACATAGTATACCTGGGTGGATGATTGATAGATGATAGATTGATAGGTAGACAGATAGATGACAAATAGCTAGATGGATAGATATCCCAACTTCTTGCAAAAAGAAATATGAATGCATGTATGCATCTCTGTGTGTGTATTTGTCTGTGATACTCACAAGAAAGCAGAAATCGAGGTCACAACAGACTTATTAGCAACATTCAGTGCCAAGCAAGAAGAAACTGTAACTTTAAAATTGTGACTTCAGTATTTACTTATCTTGACTCAACCATCCCTCACAACAACCCCACGAGAAAGTGCCTGAGATACAGAAAGCTAACCCCCAGAACAAAGTATCCCATGTCTGTAATCACGATGACTACTGGAAAGTACATCCAAGGTGCTTAAAAAGTTAAAGCAGGATTGAAAAATTGGTTAAATATTTTTGTAAACTAGAGGCAGAAGAGAAATTTAAAATGATAAACAGAGAGTGGAGCTGATGACCGGCCAGACAGGGGCTGCATATGTGAGGTGAGTTAGATTGAGATTGCCCTATACAAAGAAGCAGACCAAAACCAAGTCACTTTCTTCAGGTCTAGGGCTGGTATAGGGATATCTTGTCCATGAGAGGATCCTGGAAAAAATAATGTGAGGGACTACTACCTGGAGCTTGTTGCCTTCAGTAAGCTACAAGTCGCTGAAGGCAAGATAGCACAGATATTGTTGACAAGCAGAATCTGACCCAAGACCCTCCCTGGCTTCATGATTGGATCTGCAATGATCTCAGTATCGCCTTGGAAAGGGAGCCTTAAAATGCCATAAGGACTGGGTCTAAACTGAGAATCCAAGTATCCACATTTAAAGATGAGATAAACCTTAGATTGGACACAGCTTAAAGAAGAATTAACAAAAGAGAAAAAAGGGATACTAAGATGAAAAGATGTTCAACCTCTCTAGTTATCAGGGACTTGCAAATTAAAGCAATGGAATGCTATTTGACATTCATTCGGTTGACAAAAATGTTAAAATCTTAAAATTCTAAATATGAGTGAGGATGTAAATACAAGCAGGAAATCTCACATACTGCAGCATAGTGTACACTGGCACTGTCTTACTAGATATTTAGCAAGATCCAGTAAAGATGAAGATGTATATACCTTACAACCTAGCATTCGACTACTTAGTGCCCTAAAAGAAATTTCCCACTTGTACACAGGAGATATTACAGCATTGTTTGTGGTAACTGAAAACTGAAAACAGCTTTAATTAATGCACAGGAACATAAGGGATGAATTTAGATACAGCCATACTGTTGAATACTTTATATTCCCTAAAAAAGATTGAACTCCAATTACCCATATGTTGGCACGGATAAATCTCAAAAGCTCTATTGAAATATGCAATGATACTATTTATATAGACTTAGAAAAATGGGCAAACCAATTCTATATATTGCTTATGTATGTGTAGTAACCCTGTACTTAAATGCATAGTAATACTTACATTAAATGTTTAGTAATACTAAAATTAAGGAAAGAAGTGAAAACACCAAGTTTAGCATGGTGGTTGCCTTTAGGAAGGAAGGAAGGAGAATGAGATTAGAGAGAGTTACATTGGAAACTTTAATGATATCTATAGTTTTAAAAGATATTAGGGAAAACTTCAACCACGTACAAGAGTAGAAAGAATAGTAAGATGTACTCCTGTGTACCTAACATCCAGCTTCAATAATTACTACCTCGCCAATCTTATTTCATCCATTTTCTCTCTACCACTTATTTTTCTGAAAAATTTAAAGCAAATATCAGACATCATGCTATTTTATCATAAATATTTTAGTACGCATCTAGAACAAATGAAGTCATTTTTAAAAACATAAGCACATCAGTATTATATTTACCTTAATTATTAATAATTCCTCTGTTAAACTGAATAAGGGACACACACACACACACATACACACACACACACACACACACACACACACACACACACATACACATAAAGACATACATGTCCTAATCTTTGGAACCTGTGAATATGAGAATATGATACCTTCTATGTTAAAAGAACTTTGCAGACATGATTAAGTCAAGGCTCTTGAGATGGGAGAGTAGCCTCACTTACCCACGTGGGTCTAATGTAATTACAAGAATACTTATAAAAAGGAGGCAGAAGAGTAGGTGATGTGATGTCAAAAACAGAGCAAAGCCGGGCTCGGTGGCTCAGCCTGTAATCCCGCGCCTTTGGAAGGCTGAGGTGAGGGGATTGCCTGAGCCCGCGGGTTCGAGACCCGCCTGGGCAGCGAGACCTCATCTCTACAATAAATCAAAAAATCAGCCGGGCGTGGTAGCGCGCTCCTGTAATTCCGGCTACTCGGAAGGCTGAGGCGGAAGGATCGCCGGAGCCCAGCGGGTCGAGGCTGCGGTGGCCAGGAGTGGCCACTGCACTCCAGTCTGGGCGGCAGAGTGAGACTCCAACTCAAAAAAAAAAAAAACAGAGCAAGATTTACAGATCCTACATCTCTGGTTTTAAACACAGAGGAAATGGCCACAAGACAAAGAGTGAAGGTGGCCTCTGGATATTGGAAACACAAAAATAGATTCTTAGAGCCTCCAGGAGGAACACAGTCCTACTAACACTAATTTTACCCAGTGAAAGCCATTTTGAACTTCTGACCTCCAGAAGTGTAAGACAATACATTTGTTTTGCTTTAGGGCACTAAGTTTGTGGTAATTTGTTACAACAGAAATAGGAGACTAATGCAATCTCTTGATATCATCTAATATATTATCAATAATTACATTTTCTCAATTGTCTCAGAAACACCTTGTTACAATACTTGTGCCTTTTACTTCAACAGAAAAACTAAATTAAATATCAAGGCTAAAATTTCTTATTATATAATTTTGGGAAAATCATTTACTCTCAGTGCTGTTTCTGGTCGTGGGTATGTGTTTTTAATCTGTGTACTGCGAGGTTTTAAATCACCATTCCTACCACAGGAAGCAAATTAGCAAGTGTAAATTTTTTTTAAAGGTTAAAGTACTATACAACTATCAGGTAACTGTCACATAATTCCTATTTGCCAGTAACATGTATTGAGTAACTCACTAATCATCAGAGAAATGCAAATCAAAACTACATTGAGATACCTAACTCCAGTAAGAATGGCCATGAATAATAAAACAAAAACAACAGATGCTGGTAAGGATGTAGAGAAAAGAGAATGCTTCTACACTGTTGGAGAGAATGCAAAGTAGTTCAACTTCTATGGCAAACAGTGTGGTGATTCCTAAAAGAACTAGAAACTGACCTTCCATACAACCCAGCAATCCCCCCAATATACCCAGAGGAACTTAACTTACTCTACCAAAAAGATACCTGCACATCCATGTTTATTGCAGCACTATTCACAACAGTAAAAACATGGAACCAACTGTGCTACCCATCAATAATGAACTGGATTTTTAAAGATGTGGTACAAATACACAATGGAATATTATGCAGCCATAAAGAAGAACAAAACTATGTACTTTGCAGCAACTTGGGTGAATTTAAAGACTATAATACTCAGTGATTTATTACAAAAACAAAGAACTGAGTACAACATGTTCTCACTCATAAGCAGACCCTGAACATTCACCATAATACTATAAGAAAGAGATTGGCAGTAGTCGGAAACTGCCGGGGGCGGGGGTGCACCTAATATTAGTAAGGGTACCTGTTACAAACCAGGCAAAGTGGGGACAAAAGGGAGGCCCAAACTTTATCTGTACAATGACCACGTGTATACCTAAGCCTGAATTGTACCCCACATCTTTAAAATAAAATAATTTTTTTTAAAAAAGAAAAAACATGTATTGAGTAACTGTGATATACAGGACACCTCCAAGCAGACAGACACCAGCCTGAAAGGACTTGAGACCTGACCACAGAAGGCCTACCATCTAGTTGCGAGAAGCAGACTGATGTCAGGGAGGCGGGACAAAAGAGGGGAGCACTGAGATCTGAAGGTCAAACAGATTCGCTTCCAAACTAAGTCCCACTCACAGCATGGCCAATTGCAAGCCAGGTGCTCCTAGGAAAATTGCTTCATCCCCGAGAGCCCTTTGTCCTTCGGCAGGACTGAAAGGACAACTGAAGGGTCAAGGCCTAGGAACCACTGGGCGGGTCCAGCAGACTACAGGTGAGCTGGTTTCCCTGCAGGAGTTTTAGCAGCAAGACAAGCATCACTCAGCTTGATGGATGACTCTGCAGGGTGAAACTATCTGAAGGGCGCACATGCCGAGGAGTTACCAGCTCAGAGAGGGTGCCACCAGTGTCAATTAGAGAAGACAGTGGGATTTGATCCCAGACTCGCCAAGTCTTGACTATGTGGGTTGGGTAAAAGCAAGGACAAAGTCATTCCAGGCTGGAAAGGACAGAGAGGAGGGGCAGGCAGCAAGTAGAATTGCTCTGAATGACCAGAAGGTTTACAAGGAGCAAGGGTAGAAGAAAAGAGGAGGATGGACGCTCACAGCCAGGTCACGAGAAGTCTTTTATCAACTGATCCTTTATTGATTAGACGAGTTTTAGCACCTGCATCGTGCCATCATGAACCTTTCTCTTTCCCACTGCTACTGCTTCTCCAAAGGGCTTTAGGCCCTGGTTTGCCTTGCCTTTTGGAATTCTGTAGCTTAAAAAAACGAATAAATCTAACACAAGCAAAACTCATAAGTCCCAGACAATGGCATCATGACAGAGTGCAGAGCAGATCGAGGCTGCTGCCAGGAGCCATTTCACAATTCCTGCTCTGAACCTTTCATTAATCCCCACCATTTCCATTTAATTTGGAGGCCTGCACAGAATGTCCCACACAGAATTATTTGCGGTCTTATTCACCTTCATCTCCGAGTTCCAGTTTGACCCTTACATCAGCATATATTACCCAGTCTCATCCCCTTCATGATTTTCCGTTTGGGAGAACCAACTCCCAGTGAAGCTACTTGTGGAACATGTGCCCCCAAAGAGCTGGGTGGGCAGATGGAGGAAAGAGGAGTTGTTTCACCACCTTAGATGTTTGTTTCCTTCCTCCTGGCTGGCTGGAAGTAAGGAGACTGGATAGGAAGCAGTGTTCTCGGTTAGCACTGAGAACCAGAACCAGAAATCCCCCTGTGTTTCAAACAGGACAAGATTTAATACAGAAAGTGACTAATCAGATCACCGAGGGCCTGGAGGAGCAGACCCTAGGCTGGATCCCCAACCAAATGACCCCTAGAGCACTGCAGAACTGACCTACCTGGTGAGCCAGCCACCTTTCTGTCCCAATTAGGAGGTTGCTCTTGGAGCTGAGGAACATCCTGCAGTCACTGAGATCTAATGAGAAAAAGTCACTGTCCCCACCACTGCAATTTGAAGCCGACCCAAGTTGTAGGAAGGGCACTGGTATGATGATGAGGAACAATCACATATCCCCGGGCTATATTTGCCAGCAGGAGGCAATCTGTCTGCCCCACTTCCACCTTCCAAATCTCCCATGAGTGCAGGCAAGGCTCAGTGGCTCACGCCTGTAATCCCAGCACTTTAGAAGGCCAAAGTGGGAGGACTGCTTGAGCCCAGGAGTCCAAGACCAACCTGGGCAACATAGTGAGACCTCGTCTTTACCAAAAAGAAATAAAAAAGTTAGCTGGACAGTGTGGCACACCTGTAGTCCCAGCAACTCTGGAGGCCAAGCTGAAAGGATTGCCTGAGCCCAGGAGGTCGAGGCTGTGGTGAGCCATAGTAGTGCCACTGCACTCCAGCCTGGGCAACAGAGTGAGACCCTGAACCCCCATCCCGCAAAAAACAAACAAACAAAGAAAAAGTTCCAACAATTGGTAGAACTCATTCCCAGGCAGAACCCTCCTTTCGGCCATAAAGAAGAACTTCTCCAGTGAAGGCTGGAGAAGCGGCCCCGCTGCTGGGGCACCTGCAATGTCCATGCCTCTGTTAGAATGGTGTCTGCCTGCTCGTTTTCTTCTAAACAAGTCAGAGCCCCATCAAATCCCTCATAACCTTCATGGGTCTCTTCCAGCGCTGCACATATGCCCTTCATTCACACTGGTCATTAATCTTTTTAACACTTTTAGCATGTACTGGGGACTAAGACTTGACCAGACATGGGGCTACCTCTGGAGGAGATGCAAGTATAAAATAGGATCACCCTCAGACTAGGCAGGGAGGCAGGTATGTTGACAAAACTCATAATTTGATGTGAAGTGTGTATGATGAGGCTATGGAAGGCTAGGGAGTGGTGGAGGAATCATAGGAGTGGCAATCTGACTGCTAGGGGAGACGGGGAGCACTTCCCAGAAAGGCCTCAGCAGCATCCAGTGGTCCACCAACTCCTCCTCTTTAAACCTTCCCTCCTCCTGGCTTGCTGAACACTGCTCTTCCATGACTCCCCCTGTCCCCCAGTTCCTTCCTCCTCTACTTAAGCTCTTCATCTAGAGGCTCCTCAGGGACTCCCAACTGGTTTCTCTTCCTTCCCTCCCTACAGGGAATCATGGTGTGTTTACATTCTTTCCCATGGGCTTCAACATCTGCTATATGCTGATGCTGCCCAGTCCTCTCATCTGAACGCCCATATCCAACCACCTGCTTAGCGTGGCCCCCTGCAGATCTCCAGAGCATCTGAAACGAAATACATGCAAGGCAGAACTCTTGATCCCTTCTCACCCCAAACCTGCCCCAACCCAGGTTTCTCCTTCTTAGGAGTGGTGCACCCCTGCCCTTTGTTTTCCTAAGCATCATCTTTGATTCCTCCCACATCCAGCCCATCAGCAAGTCCTATGGGGCTAAACGCTAACATTTACCTCTAATCTCTATGATCACCATGTAGGTTTAGGCACTCTTTGCCTCTGGCCTGGACTGTGCAACAGCTTCCTACCTGCTCACCCTACCTCCACTCCCGTCCCTCCCAATGCATTCTTACACGGTAATGAGTATGATCCTTTAAAAATGAAAGCTGCATCCTATCAGTCATCTCCTTAAACCTTCTAATGGTTCTTTCCAACTGCATTTCCAGTAAAACCCAAACTCCTTATCTTCCATATAAGGTTGTCTCATTTGGCCCGTGTCCATCTCCCCAAACGCTTCTCCTGCCATGAAGCTACGTGGTGTCAAGAAAGTTGCTTCATACCAGGTTGGGGCACATGGCAGTGCTGAAAGGACCAGTGAGACAGGAGAGGCTTGAGGTTAGGACAGGGACAGAAACATGGCTGCCTGATCCATGTCAAGATCTGTGCTCTCCTGCCATCATGCCAACAGCATATCCAGACCAAACAGATGCAGATGCAGCTCAGAGGACACCAGTGCAAGATCTCCAGAGGCCAAGCAGGACATTTCACCTCTTAGGGGAGGCCAGGGAAGACCCTGACCTCTCAGAGAACAGGCATGCTAATCCATGCATCCCAGTGCCACAGAAGGAGCAGGTAGGAGAGTCTGCTTGAAAGGAGAGAAAAGTACTGATGGGGAGTCTGAACTTTGAATGGACTGAATGTTATTAAAAAGTTAAACTCTTTTAAGACACGGGATGACTTTAATGGAGATGCTAAGTTTCTCTTTTCTTTCTCTCTTGTCTCTCTTTAACTCAACCACTTGGAATGAAGGCTCCAGATGCCAAGCAAGGTGAAGATAGTTAGAGGAAGATTTAACAGTTCAATATTTTGAACATAACTTATCTGTGAGTATAGGCTTCTACCCATGATGGATAAAAATATAGATTGGGTATACATTTGAAAGAAATTAGCCTAAATGTTAGTCAATAGTCACACCTGGGATGTGAGAGTAAATACTTTTTTTCTTCTTTGTATTTTCTCTTTTTAAATTTTTCTACTATGAACATATATGAATAGAATCAGAATAAGACAGTTACTGTTGTTGGAGAGGGTGGCATGTCTTCTGGGAAGACTTCTCTGGCTTCAAAGGCAACACCTGGGAGCTGTCCTCCTCCCTCCTGGCACCCATGTGCTTCACGGCACTGTTCTTACTGTGTTGTCATTACCTGGTTTCCACATGATGCTGTGAGCTCTTCTGTGCAGGGAGTAGCTTTTCATCTATGTGTTCTCAGTACCGGTGCAAGACACAAAACCACTGGACATTCAACACACATTAAATATTTGCTAAATGAAAGATTAACGTTCCACCGTGAGAGAGTCATTGTGATTTTTTAAAAGACATTTACACTAAAATGCCCATTTTTGAGAGAATCATTTCTTTGTTAATAGTCAATATTCAAAATAGATTAACTGAACGGGACCAGAAACAATGAGACAGCAGACAGTAAATTTTAATTGTCAAAGAAAAAGCAGAGGCAGAGTCATGGGCCAGGAGGCCCCATGAAATGAGGCAACATGGGGGATGGCAGGGTCAGAGCTAGGATGAGGAGATGAAGGCACTTGTTTTGGGTGCAAAACTTTAGAGGACTCAAAACTCGGCGAGCAAGATAAATCCATATTTTAATGCAGTGTTTTCAAAATCAAAATTTATGCAGAAAACTCATGGTGAACAAAATATCAAAATTGTTAAAATAGAATCACTCTTACTAATTGTTCTTTTTGCCTCAGGCTCCACTGTGGCTTGGCATATAGCACCATTATTGATTGTCTTTACTTAAAATTTTGGTATTTGGTTCATCATATTTTTTTGCATTAAATTATTGTTGGTATTAATATCGCATTGAAATATTTACCTTGATGCTGAGTTTGAGACACCACCGTAAATTTTGACCTGAGGCAAGCTCATCTCTTGCCTGACCTAGTCCTGGTGCAGACTGATTGTAACCATGGGGAGTATGTGGACAGGTCCACATCTAGGGCAGGAAAGTGTTCTTGCCTGGGCCCAACACCAAGCTTCTTAGTCTTCTTGGGTTGACGTAACAAAATATCCTAGACTTAGGTGGCTAACAACAAAAGCTTATTTTCTCACAGTTCTAGAGGCAAGAAGCCTGAGATCAGGCTGCCAATCATGGCCAGGTTCTGGTGAGGGCTCTCTTCCTGGCTTGTAGATGGCTGCCTTCTCACATGGAAAAGAGACAGAGTAAGTGAGCTCTCTGGTGTCCCTTCTCTCAGGAACACTAATCCCAACATGAAGGCTTCACCCTCACTACCTCACCTAACTCTAATTACCTTCCGAAGGCCCCACCTCCAAATACCAACACACTGGGGGTTAAGGCTTCATACAGATGATTTCTGGGGGAAGAGATGCAAGCATTCGGTCCAAAGCACCAAAGGTGAGCATTGCTTCTGGCAATAGTGCCCGTAACCACAGGGACACTAATAGTTATAAGGTCTTAAAGTCCTTCCCAGTTTTACTTCCATTACATCATCTGATGTTCACAAGAAGTCTGTTAGGAAGGCCAAGAGGGAATTGTTAGACCCATTTACAGAAGGAGGAAACTGAGCAAAAGCAAGACGTCAACACAGAGGTGTTGTTGGAACCTAGGGCTCCTGATTCCAAAACAAGTTTCTCTTCACTGCCCCAGTGCTCTCTCCCTCTCCATGACCTATGAAGGACATTCGGTTACCATGTATTTTAGCCTCCATTATATCCTTCAAGCCCAACAACTTTGCAAGGTAAGCAGGACAAGGATTCTTGTACCCATTTTTACAGATAAAGATGTTGAGTCTAAAGGGCATTTTGCTGACTCAAGTCACAGAGCACCTGAGTGGTGGTAGAGACAGATTTCAACCCCAGGTTCTATGACCATGCCTCTTCCCAGCAGAGGAGTAACCCTGTCCCCACCCTGTCTGGTTGGGGGAGGAGAGGTCTGTCTGCTTGCTGTGCCTGGGCTGATGAGAGGAAGAGGACCTTGAAAACTCACCAATTGTGAGAATCTTCCTACCAAGGCACTGTGAGATGACTGGGATAAATGGGCATGCAGGCAAGCTGTTGACTTCCTGGGATGCTGGGATAAGAGGGCATGCAAGCAAGCTGTTCACGTCTTGCTCCAGCCTTTACTGGTGGCCCTGCCAGTGCCTCTGATGTGCACAGTTATATCCTATGGCAATAGCAGGTTCTAGGCTCATAATATGCAGATGGTTCCCGGGCAGACGGGGAGAGCCAGGATCGAGGCCCATATTTTAGCAACACTGATCAACTGGTGGCAAGATAAGGGGCTTCCAGAGTCTTCCATAAACTTTACTTTCCCCAAAATAGGAGGTGGCACTTGGGCCCAGAGCCCTATCAGGGACGATAAGTATGCCCCATGTGGTAAATGCAGCAGGAGCAAAATCCTGGAAAGAGAGGTCCAAGCCAAAGACACTGAATCAAAGAGGAACAAAATGAAATTCCTGAG
Organism: Carlito syrichta; assembly: GCF_000164805.1. Classification (NCBI taxonomy): domain Eukaryota; kingdom Metazoa; phylum Chordata; class Mammalia; order Primates; family Tarsiidae; genus Carlito; species Carlito syrichta. The sequence continues at coordinate 985,116 of NW_007247778.1, read as the reverse complement.
GAAGAACTCAAGGGTCCCATGCATAGGACCCAACCCTCTGACATCCAAGTAATTTAAGACCTTCATCCATTTCACTGAGTAATGATAAGTCTTTAGAAAGAAGGATGTCAGGTAAATGTGTTTGTGATCCAAAATAAAGACTGAATAAGTGCCAAAAGATCCACTGGCCAACCATTAAATATGAATAATTGGGAACAGAATGTCAGAGACTGGAGATGTGCTGAAAGTAGCCAATGGGACAAGAGTCCAAGGGAATCATGGTCTTTCTTAGAAAGCATCTATCATGGGTGAATCAAAGTAGTTGTATCTGAAAACACCTCCTCTTCCCCCACCTTCCTCCTCCTTCCCCCATCTTCTTCCTCCTCCTCCCAACTTCCTCTTCCTCAGTCCCTCCTCCTTCTTCTCCCACCTTTCTCTTCTTCCTTTCACCTTCCTACTCTTTATTTTCTTTTAGTCCTCTTCTCTTCCCTTCTCCTTTCAACCTTTTTCTTTTTCCTCTAATTCATATTCTTTCTCCTTTTCTTTCCTTCTTTTCCTGTCATTTCTCCCTCTCCTTCCCCTCATCTTTCATTCTTTTTTTTCTCTGTTGATTCTTTTTTCTGCTTTTCCTTTCTCCACCTTTTCTTGATAGATTGTGACGCTCCCAAATACCTTTGACTCTGTGATATGGAGCCACTTGGAAAACTCCTTCCTAGAAATGAAAAGGCTTTGACAGAGGTTTCTTAGAGCAAGAAAAGAAAGCATGCATGCTACTTGGAAGGTTTCCAGACAGGAATATTATACAGCCATTAAAAAGGATGGCCCTGAAAACCATGACATGGCATGAAAACAGCTTATCCACTATATTTAAATAAACAATTTAGAATGCAAAATGGTAAGTGTAGCACAATTACAATTGTCATGCTGCTCATGATTACCAGCCAAAATCTATGCATAGAAAAAGCCTGGAAGGAAATACAGTCATGCATCACTTAACAACGGGGATACATTCTGAAAAATGCACCATTAGGCAATTTTGTTGTGCAAATATCATAGAGTATACTTACACAAACCTAAATGGTACAGCCTAGGACACACCTAGGCTGTTTCTAGGCTACAAACCTGTGCAGAATGTCACCATACTGAATACTGCAGACAACGGTATTACAATGGTACATGTGTTCTAAACACATCTAAACATAGAAAAAGTATAGTAGTGAAAATATGGCATAAAAGACCAAAAAAAAAAAAGGTATACCTGTCGAGGGCACTTACCATGAATGGTGCTTGCAGGACTGGAAGTTGCTGTGGGTGAGTCAACGAGTGAGTAGTGAGTAGATGTGAAGGCCTGGGACATCACTGTACACTGCTGTAGACTTTATACACTGTACACTTAGGCCACGCCAAATTTATACAAATTGTGTTTTCTTTCTTCAACGATAAATTAATCTTGGCTTATTGTAACTTCATAAGCTTTTTGATTTTTAAAAATTTTTTGACTCTTTTATGATAACACCTATCTTAAACACATTGTATAGCTGTAGAAAAATATTTTCTTTCTTTGTATCCTTATTCTATACTTTTTTCTTTTTTTAAATTAACTTTTTTGCCTTTTATGTTGTTTTGTTAGAAACTAAGACACACACACACTAGCCTAAGCCTACATAGGATCCAGATAATCAATATCACTGCCTCTTACCCCGGTATCTTGTCCCAGTGGAAGGTTTTCAGGGACAATGTGCATGGAGCTGTCAACTCCTATGATAGCAGTGTCTTCTAAAATCCTCCTCAAGGACCTGCCTGAGGCTGTTTTACTGCTAACACACACACATACGCACGCACACACATACACACTTTAGGAGAAAACTCTAAAATAACAATGAAAAGTATAGTATAGTAAATACATAAACCAGTAAAATGGTTGTTCATGATCATTATCAAGTATCATGCACTGTACACAATTGTACATTCTATAGTTTTATAAGACTGAATATACAGTTAATTTGTTTAAACCAACATTGCCACAGATGGGTAATATGCTGCATTATGTCATCACTAGGCAATAGGAATTTTTTTCAGCCCTGCTATCATCGTATAGGGCCACCATTATATATGCCATTTGTCATTGACCAAAATGTTATGTGGTGCATGACTGTACACAAAAACGTGAATAACCATTTTCTTCAAATGGGGAGACATTAGGGAATTGTTTTCCACTTTTTATTTTATTTCTAAGTTTTTTATTTTAGTAATCAAGTAAAAATTATATTGCCTTTATAATGACAAAATAAGCAGTCAAATTATCTTGCCAAAATCTTGCTGTCAGAGCTCAGATCTCTCTGCTGCCTGAGGTCACACTCTGTAATAAGCAGTGCTTGATGTCAACTGAGTGAGAGGCAAAACATCATACCAACCTCCTCGCATTGCATGGCTCATAGAACTTCATTTGGCTTTTCACCCTTGAGATGGGAACCTCGTGTTTATTGGGCCCCCCATAGCATTGTGTTAGAAGCGTCGCATACCTTGTCATTACAGCCCTGTGGGAGAGGAGCTACTCATCACCATTCTAGAGGTGAGGAAACCAAGACTCTTCAATAGTGACTTGTTGAGCAACACATAGAAACTCAGTCATAGAATACTTTTTTAAACTCAGTTTGACCTGAATTCCCATTACCCCAAGTGACCTCTAATGAGTTAAATGTTCTGAAAGCACCGGACAAGGATAAGTAGTGAAAAATTAGAGAAATGAATGAGGTTTGTGTTGGAAAAGGAAGAAGCTGGGACTAGGGAGCTACATGCTCCTGTGTTTTAAAAGATATTGTTTATCACTGCTGGTTTCTTAGAATATCCTTTCCTTTGACTTTGTAGGTCAAAATGTTTCTACAGGTAACCAAACTATTGAGATTAAGGACCTTAGGAGTTCCACATTCATTGCACAGTGCCACATGCTACAAAAAAAAAATAGAGGTTTTACAACTTTTTTGATCTGTGTTATTAATTATTTTTGCTTAATATTAAGACAATTTTATACTATTTGAAGAAGAAAAATAATGTTATAATCTGATCACCCAATCATGTCAACTATTCACATTTTTCACTGTTCTCTATAACTTTTTATATATGTGTGTTTGTACATAGTTGCAATTGTACTTTTATAGATTTTTTTTGGCCTCAGTTTTGTCCCTAACACTTCATGTACTCTTTTCCATTTTATAAACTTAGTATTCATTATTTCCAATAAGTAGCTACTGTTCATGGAATGAATATACTACTATTATCTTAATTCCCCTGTCATTGGGCATTTAGGTTTTTTTAACCATTATAAATAATGCTGCTATAAATATGTTTTTCATATCACTTATTATTTTGTCATCTGAATTATCACCTTAAACAAATTCCCAAGAGTCAAATTAGTGGAATGAAATAGATAAAAATGGTAATGACTCTAAATATCTACTGCTGAATTATAATATAAAAGAATAAGCCAATATATAGTACCTAGACCTTAGTGGGTACTTGATAAATGTTTAATGAATACATGCATAAATGCCATCAGCAACATATGTAAATCTTCTTTTGAATATAAAACTGTTTAAGAAAAAGAGACTTAACTCCACTTTATTAAATGTGTATTCTAGTCACATTGACTGAAAATAGGATTTTTTGAGAATTGAATATTTTTATCACATTTTTTTTAGGTTTACTAACTGCAGATTTCCAAGAAAGGAACATTCTCCAGAAAACAACTTGGAGACCTTTTGCTAGGGAACAGGTTGGAATGAGTGGAAGCACTTGGGATTTCCAGGACTCTTTAAGTCTCCAAGCTTTTCCATATCCCTATGGCTTCCCAGGTCTATGGGCATCTTCCCTATTTTCAGCATTACTTGAGTTTAAACTTCCAGTTCTTCCAGCTCTCCTCTCCTGATTCCAGACTTAGGCAAAGTCTTAGAGAGTAGATCTACCACAAACAACTCAAATGAAGACACCTGCAATGAGAAATGTGCCAACTAGAATTCGGAATTTAAGCCCCCAAACCAATGTGCAAATTTGAGAGTCAGATTACAACTCCAGAGAAGAAGAGAGCCAATAAGGACCCAGAGAAGACACCAACAAAAACACAGTCTCCCTAAAGGAAGCAGAAATCGTCTGATACTAGATCTTTGATTGAAATGGGAGGAGAGATTACAAATGGGAGTTTGCAGGGATAGCAAACAAAAACAAAAAAGCACAGAACTTGTAAATGCTTTTGTTGATTTGAGATCAGGTCTCTCTCTGTCAACCAGAATGGAGTGCAGTAGCATGATCATAGCTCACTGTTACCTCAAACTCCAAGGCTCAAGGGATTTTTCTACCTCAGACTCTTAAGTAGCTAGGACTTCAGACACACGCCACCACGCCTGGCTAATTAAACAAAAAAATGAAGAGTTGGGAGTCTCACTATGTTGTCCAGGATGGTCTCAAACTCCTGGCCAAGTTATCCTCCCACCTGGGCCTCCCAATGAGGTTGTAACTGTAGTAACAGAAGCAAAGGCATCCGTGGAGACGTTTTCATCAATGGAGAGTAAAAAATTAGTGTTAGGAACCCATACACAGTCAGGCAAAATCCCACAAAATTGTACAAACATTTGATATGATACAAAAGAGAAAGAGAGACCTAAGCAGAAGGAGTGCTATGGCAAGCAAGGGGCAAGAGAAAACCAGGATCTGTGAGGAGTTGAGAGCCAAGGGAAGAGTTAAAACAAATGGCCTAATATTGATGCTAAGCTACTGTTTCTTAACAGCAATTCTTAAATATAGACCACCACCAAAGGACCTAGCAGAATTGAAACTGAAAGGACGAAGACAAGCTTTTTTAGTGGTCAGATGTGAAAATAAGAGTTATGTCACACTTCATGCATCCAGAATTGACGAGAGCAGGAGCTCTTGGAGGGACATTCACTCAGAGTGAGCAGAAATATAGCTAGTACAAGTAGAGCTTCTGGCCAAGACAGCTATTCTCCTTGGAAGCACAAAGAGAATGTTCCAAGACTTACCCAGAGGACACGAAACAATTTGTCAACAAAGTCCCATAGACGCAAAGACCACTTTAGAAAGTAATGAGGATTTAAAGTTTAGCAGAGGGAAATAAGAAATAGTTCAATATTTATTTTTTAAAGCTATCTACTTGTAATTAATATTCACCAAAATGTGCTGTCTCATGTGTGATGTTCTCTAGTCTAAGTGCTTCTTTAGCTTATGACACAATGAAGTGTTGACCCTTCTTTTTCAACTAATCTTGTAAGGTCAAAGCTTAGGACTTCCTAAGATGGATTTACTTAAATGATGCATTCTTGTGACTCTATAAACAGTGCTTAATGCATAGTTCTGCAAATTTTTTCCACTCTATAAGTATCGATAATAATAAAAAGACCCGTGTCAAGACTGAAAAAAATTTGTTTTCAAAGAGGCTATATCATCATTCTCACTGAACTTAGACTTTTAAAGTAATATTTATTTTATCAAAGTAACACATGTACATAGTTTAAAAATTAAATAGATAAAAGTCTCATAATAATTCCAAAGTAATTTTCCCCTCTACTGTTCCACACTCTTTCCAACTTCCCTTACAAGGCAAATATTTTGTTCTTTCAGTTTTTTCTTCTGGCATTTAAACATACACATTCCTGAATAACAGGTATATATTGTTTTCTTTGGATTAATGAATTTTAAGTATCATCTTCCAAGTTTTGATGATGATTGATGAGGTTTTAGCTCCTACTGCTCTACTTTCCTATCCCGTAATATTTGGGTAAGTCAATAGTCAGTTATTTATATAATATTCCAGCTTTGCATTGTAGAGTACTATGATTGCTTTCTACCTTGTCTTTTGTCTTTTCTGAAGAGAATTGTCTTGTGTTTTTTTTTTGTTATGTTATTAGTTGTTTGCATATAATGCTCATTTTTCTGATATCTTCCAAAAAGTCTTTCATATCATTTTCCACATACCAACCACATTAAGAAATTGATCTTTTTCATTTTCTTCTTGGTTCTATCTATCTAGAATACCTCTGGTTTCCCCTTCTTTCAGTTGAGCATTGTCTAGACTACAGAGCAATGCTGTGCTAGGATTTTCTATTAAGTTTTCTCCTAGGTTGGAGTCCCTGCCCTCTAGCTGTTGGTAATGCTGTTTAGAAATCTAAACTTATTCTGATTCCTCTCCTTTTCATGCACCTGCTGATTCTCATTGACAGCCTATAGAATACTTTCTCTAAGACAAGTACTCTGCAATTTTACAGATTGTGCATTGACCGGCCTCTGTTTCCTCACACCGCATCCTCTGTGGGCCCTTTCAATCTGGAACTTCATGTACTTCCACTGTACAAAATATTTTTGAATTGTTTTATTGATTATTTCCTCCCCTAGATTTATTCTATTCTCTCTGAAACTATTTTTTGGGTTTTAAAACAAGGCATTTGATTCTGACTAAAAAACACTTTTTTTTTGTCTTTTTAAAACACTTTTATTGAGATGCTCACCCCTACCATGATGGTTTTAATCTCCATAAGCAGGGTGTGTATGTGCATGTGTATGTGTTCTATTTATTTTTCTCAGCTTTCTAGTTTCATGGATATACTATCTTCTCTTATTTCTGAGGATATTAATAATATTTGACTGCATATTTATTGTTCTGTTTTCCATGTGTAGGTTGCATTTTTAGTATGATTTTTGGCCTCTGTCATCTGTGTTAAAGGTTGTCCTCAGATGTTAGGCAATCCTTATTTTTTCATGATTGAGAGGAAGAGGTAGTTGATTGCATCTGAGATCAACTGTAGCATTTTCTGGGTTAGATGTTTAAGATAAACTCTCATTTGATTATTTTTGTCTTTCCCCTTGGGCTTGTTAAATACTCCAGGGAGTTCTCTTCCAAAATTCTGCCTAGAGGACAAAAGTCTGGCTGCCAGGATTCTGGAAGCTGAACCAAGAAGAAGGTTGGACATTTTCAGCACTGGGTATGTGATTAACCACTCACTGCCATCAACTATTTCTGTCCATACGATAACCAGAGACCTTGTTTGAAAATCTCCAAATAACAAGCCTCCAAACTTTTGATGAGATTAGGGAAAGGTGGTCACTCAGGAATGAGAAATGGGGAAGGAATACCCTTTAAAAAGTGCCTTTTCCCAGCCCTTTTGATTATAGCTTTCTACCTCTTCACTCTTAGTTTGAGAGGTTTTGGTACTGACAGTTACTGAACCTTTTAGACTCTGTGATGCAACGCATGTTGGTCCTTAGATTTCCTCACTTCATCTTACGTTTCAGCTTAAGCACATCTGCTGAATTAGTTACCACTCATCTGCCTCCTCTTCAGCTTCCAAAATTTTGTAATTGTTGTTGCCTATTCTGTTTTCCCTTCCAAGCAGGTTCATGTCTCTTAAAATTATCTATTTTACCTTATTTAATGGGATTTTAGAAGGGAGAGAAATTGCTGTGGACTTTTAAAACCACCAGAACCATATTTGCTTTTTTATATTTGAACCATAAGAGTTGCTACTTTTGTAGGCTAAACATTAGTTGGAAATTGGTGATTTCTTATGTTAAACCTTATGTTTCTTTCTCAATGTCAGTATAAATATCTGTTCTTATGGGGTGGGAGAAATCCTAAGTGATGATCCACATAAGAGCATAAGATCACTCTGGAAAACGGAGCTGGGTATTTTTGACTATATAATACTTGCCCACATACTTACCACCTGTGTTAATTGCAACTTCTCCCAGCAAGGAGATTTCAGTGCACTTTGTCCGAGTAAAATAAGCCAAGCTTTAGTCTATTTTATTGGGCAGTGATGTGGACATGAAAATGTCTAATTCTTACTCTTGTCTTGACTCTTTGTATACTACAATGGATTCCCTGAACCTAATGCTTTCTTTCCTAAACTCTCTGTCTTTGGTGTTAGACAGTAGTAGTTTGACAAATTGTTGGCTGAATAACCTTGGGAAGTCTTTATCTCTAAATAGGAATGATAACCACCTTCATCATGGGAGAACTAAATGAGATAATGAAAGTAAAGTGATCAGCATGGTACCTGACATGTAGTAGAGGTCTCACTGAAAACATGATCATTATTAATTGTTAATAGTACTAACAACAATAATACCTACAGGACAGCTATTAAGTTATATGAATCAAATATCTGTCCATTGACATTCTCACCAACATTACTATATAGATGCAAGAATCAAGTGAGACAACATATGTAAAGTCTCCATGTAAATGCTGTTTACAGTCTATCATATATTGCAGACCAATGACCAATACCTTTCTGGGTTGTTTAACGCAAAGGCAGCTGTACAGTGTTCACGATGGCCAGTGAATGCATTTGCCAATCAGACAGAGGCGGATTCTGTGGGCTCCATTAGGATACAGATTGGCAGAAGGGACAATAGTCAGGTAAGCCAAATCCCTTCTAGATCTAAATGTATTTTATTTTTCAGAATTAAAGAACAATCTTTTCCCCTAAAACTTTTAGAAAACTTAATAATGAAGGAAAAAGTAAAAATTAATCTTTCTTTTCCAAATGTAACCTTTCCTGCTTGTTTTCTGAGATGAGTAAGTTGTAGATAAGACTGACCACAGCATCGTTGCTCAATGTGGCTTTTAGTTTCATGACGGTGAAACCCACTGTGATCTTTTGCAACTTTGTGAGAATGCAAGCATGAAGAATCTGTAGAGGGATCACAGAACTGAAAAAATTTCCAGTGTTTTCACTAATTGGTTTGAGACTATTTCTATGAGAAATAAGACACAAGAATATGAGTCTCTTGTCAATTGGATAGAGTGAAGTATGACAGAAAAATGTCTTTAAAAGAGTTGTATTGCAATGTGTTATTGTTAGTGACTTGTTCAGAGGACAAGTCTCATAGAATAAAAGAAAGCCGGGTTCGGTGGCTCAGCCTGTAATCCCGCACTTTGGGAGGCTGAGGTAAGTGGATTGTCTGAGCCCATGGGTTCGAGACCCACCTGGGCAACTTGGCGAGACCTCATCTCTACAATAAAATAAAATTTTAAAAAATTAGCCGGGCATGGTAGCACGCGCCTGTAGTTCCAGCTACTTGGAAGGCTGAGGTGGAAGGATCGCCGGAACCCAGCAGGTCGAGGCTGCGGTGGCTGGGAGCAGCCACTGCACTCCAGACTGGGTGACAGAGTGAGACTCCAACTCAAAAATAAATAAATAAATAAATAAAAGAATTGTTCAAATAATCAATAGGCTAGTTTTTGGAATTCCAGAACACTACAACTAGAAAAAAATCAAAGTGGAGGATTAAATTAACTGTTACTGAGCACCAACTCTTCTTCTCAGTCCTCTGGGGAGGGAATAGTGGAGATTACTATCTCTAGTAAATAGATGTGTAAACGTATTCTCAGAGAGCTTAAGTAATATATGCCCAAGAACTCCCAGCTCAGTGTTTATGGAGAGCTAGAACCTAGGACTGTCTGGTTCTAATGTGTTAACTTTTTTATTCTAAAACTTGACAGATGAGAAAATGAAGGCTCAAGAAGGGGAAGTAAGGCACCCAACGTTTCACTTCTAGTTGGTAATCAAACCACAACCAGATCCCAGGTCTCTTGACTCCTCCTTCAGTTTGCGTTCCCCTTCTTTGTGTTGCCTTTCTCACAAGCCACCCACAGACTGTCATTGTATAAAAAATTGTTTCATGTTCAAAAGCGACAATAGATTTGTCCTGGTCTCAGGCTTTAGCACAGGTTAAATGGAGACAATAGAGACAAGACTTGCTCTAACATTTGAGTGGTACCAATTCCCACCTGACAAGATTGTGTGGACTAGCCAGGGGCTTGGTCAGCAGAGTTTCTTGACTTGGTAAAATGGAGGGTGTTAAGATTCCTCATCTTGTTGCTGTTTAGCAGTTGGCAATTAGCAAGGTCCCATTCCAACCGTGATATTGGGGCTGATCATGAGACCTACATTGTTTGTTTGAATATGCATAAAAGAATGCTCATTTGCCTAGAGCAACAATCCCTTCAAGGCCCCAGTATGATGATTCAGGCCATCATTTCTCTAAGTCTACTATAGTCATCACATATGTCATAGACCTGACCGTGGCAGAAGGACTTTAAATCAAACCTCCGAACGTGTTTTAAAGGGGCATCCAATGTAATACTATAAGAAAATGACTGATGGTACTGGGAAACTATGGGGGGGGAGGGAGATGGGATTAACAGTAGCAAATATCTGTCTGGGGATGGGGAACACCTCTTACCAACAGGGTGCCTGAATGAAACGTAATTGTACACCTAACTCTTAACTGTACCCCATAAAACCAGAATAAAAAATATTGATTTTGAAAAAATAAAAATAAATAAATAAATAAAGGGGCATCTTGGTAGCTAATTGTTGTACTTAACGCTAATGTGTTGGAACTTTTTATTTTAAGAGGCAGAATGTTTTCATGATGTGAAAGAATTGCTTTATTAATGAGCTCCATGTTATGATATATTAAATATCAACTCTATAAATGTATGTAAAAATGTCAGGAAAAATTATCATCAATGCAGGATGTTGAACTTCCTGGAATATTATAAGGGCAGGGAATAAATGACAGAAAAAAAATTTACAGACTCATGGAGATTGCTAGCAAATAGAAAGAACATGCGATAAAGTTAAGTTTGTCTTTAATTCTCATTTTTATTTTAATTTTGTTTATTGAATGCTTAGGATATTTGTCAAATATAGTATATGTATGTGTATGTATGTTCTGTATAAAAATCAACTGGCATGCAGGAGTATAACTTGGTGAATTCTGATTCCATAATGAAAAGATCTCAAATTTAGAACCATGCGAACCTACGTGTTTGCCAGTTAATTGTTGTGTTCCTCTAATGACTGATGCAACAATTTTAACTGTCTATGAATCTGGATAAGAAAACCTTCCCATTATATATATGGTGATTCAGCATTTAAGAGCTTCATGCTTCATGCTCTTAGATGCATGCCTAGTACATTGTAAAGATTCAGTTCCTCCCCTTTCTGTAGCCACACTCTTTACTGTGCATCGTTACAGTGCTTTCCCACTGTGAGTAAGTTGCACTCCCTTGCCTCTTAGGTGTGGTCATGAAATTTACTATGGACAATAGAATACGGCAGATTGTAACATCATGTCAGTTTTTAGACTAGGACATACCAGACCTGTTGTGTTTCTGCTCTGCTCTTCCTCCTGTGTCATCACTGTGAGAACATGCTGGGCTAGTCTCAGGAGGAAAATAAAAACATGAGGAGTAGAACAGCCCTAACTAAGTTGCCCTAGCCTAGAGCTGGGACTTCACCTCTTCTCTGCCCCAAGCAACCCCTAGACACATGACTAAGCCCAACTAGGATGACCAGAGTCACCAAGACTAACGCAGTTTACATTAGTCAATTACCAAGAAATCCTATAAAAAGGAGCTATAATAGTTTTACTTATAATTGTATAAAATAAATTGTTTTCAACCATTGAGTATTGTGTTGGCTTGTCACACAGCAATAACTAACTGATACCCTAGTAATAAGTACCTAATAAAATCTTTTCTAATAAGATTTCAAAACACATAAATCTCTCAACCACATACCTATTTATTCCAGTTCGCCCCCTTACTCATCTCTCCCTATAAATCTTCGACTGAGACTACAGACCTCCTATGAAAAGTCATTGGAGATTCCTTTCAGAAGTTCAAGATTGGTCTCTAGTCTCTACCTACTCTGATAAGGTATCCTCAGATTCCATTGCTTAGTTCCTTAACTATTCCTCTTGTGCCAGCCACGCAGATTTTAATCTTGAACATCCCCATGCATGGCTTTTTATTTGATTGATGCTGGACAATCTCTGTCACATGATATTCACATGGTTTGACAACAGCCCAGGGACTCATCACACCACATTCCCAGCTTCTGCACAAGTTCTGGGATACAAGTTCTGAATTCCCGTTTGTCTAGGAAGAAGGGCTAAGTAAGAATTATCTTGCATGTTAATGGCTTAAGCAGCACTATCATTGTAACTTTCATTAAATATCACTTGGCTAAACCATTCTTACTATAGTATAAGAGTGAAACAAGGCATTTAGCAGTCACGTCAAAATTCTCCTCTTAGACATGTAAAAATCCAGAATACTGAATCCTAGAAGCTTGTAATGGGCAGAAGGAAAGTGAGACTGATTTTGAGGTCTATAGATAACAGAAATAAAGAGAATCCACGGGACAACATTCAGGAGTGAAATAAAAAACGAAAGCTACAAAGGCCCAACATCTAGGATCTACAAGGAACTCAAATGTGTTGAAAGGAAAAAAAACCAAACAGCCCCATTCAAAAGTGGGCAAAAGACATGAATAGATACTCCTCAAAAGAAGATATATGGGCAGCCAACAGACTCAGTGCTCAGTCTCACTCATCATCAGAGAAACACAAATCAAAACCACACTGAGATACCACCTAACCCCAGTAAGAATGGCCATCATTAAAAAAACAAACAACAACAGATGCTGGCAAGAATTCAGAGAAAAAGGAATGCTGGTGGGAGTGCACTGCTGGTGGGAGTGCAAACTAGTGCAACCTCTCTTTGGAAGACTGTGTGGTGATTTCTGAAAGAACTAGAAACTGACCCTTCCATATGACCCAGCAATCTCCCTACTGGGAAAATACCCCGGGGGAACTCATTCTACCAAAAAGATACCTGAATACGCAAGTTTGTTGCAACTGTATTCACAATAGCAAAAATATGGAACCAACCATGCTGCCCATCAAAGCTGTACTGGATTAAAAAAATGTGGTACATATGCACAATGGAATATTATGCAGCCATAAAGAACGGCAAACACATGGACTTTGCAGTAACTTGAATGGGTTTAGGGTTTATCATACTCAGTGATCTATCACAGAAACAAAGAACAGAGTACCATATGTTCTCATGCATAAGTGGACCTTAAACAATTATCATAATACTATAAGAAGAGAATTGACAGTAATGGAAAACTGGCAGGGGAGGGGGGCACAGGATTGGCAGTTGAGGGAAAATGGCAGGGGAGGGAGGGGCACACCTCATCAACAAGGGTGCCTACATGATGAACATTTGTATACCTAACCCTGAATTGTACCCCACATCTTTAAAATAAAGAAGAAAAAAAAAAGCCAAGTAGGCAGTTCAACCAAAGTGCTGATTTATAGGACCTATGCCAAGGGGCACAATCCAGGGTTGAGGCCACAGGTCAGAAAATAGAAACCCCAGACCATATGGGATTAAAAAGATTTCTACTGGAGAAGGAAGCAGGTCCTGGAGAACATCCCTGAACTATTCACAGATTTCCTGAGAGCTCAGTCATGGCTGAAGAAGCAGCCCCCCATGTCACATGCCATTCTCAATGGCACTTCCAGTGACCTACAAAACCAATTAATCCTTACTGCCAGAAGATCTCTAATGGCTCTTGGCTGTGTACATAACACACATTTAAAAAGTAGTCCCATCTCACCATCTTCTCCCAATTATCCCAAACATTCCACGGTAGAAAAGGAAATAATTCAACTGCCCTAATTTACCACTCCCTGGGGACAACTCAGCTTTCTCATTTCCCAGGGATCCCATGGGTACAGGGATTTGTAGTTGACAAGGGAGAGAACTGCTGTCTGTGCATATGAAGAAATTGTTCATATATGTCCGTGGGCCATGTGTAGCCATAGAATTTTAACACAGAAGTGGGAAAAAAGATGAGGGTGACAAGAGGACTTAGAAATAATCAAAATAATCAATCTTCCAAGAGGTTGAATTAGTAGAGACCTAGGTGTGGATGTATTTTCAAATGTCTAGTAAATATTTTTCACCACTCAAAAATATCTTTCATCTCTGCCTGAAATAATATCATTAGAGATTCACTTACTTGGTTAGAAGAATACCTTATATATTTCTCCAAGAATACTCTATTATAATACAGTGGTCCCTGGGAAAGATAAGAATCTAGTAAGAATGTGTTAGTCATTTCAACCTTAGTGGCAATTAATTTAATAGCAAGAGGTTGGGGATAGGCAGACAGACCCGGTGGAATTCCATGGGGGGTAGCATAAGGCTCTGAACACCTGGCTGTGAAATGATGGCAGAGTAGAGATTAGGAGACAAAAAAGTAGAAGTGAGAAAAGCACAAAAAGTGAGAAAAACTTAACATACTTAATAATTTAAGAATGTTGGAAACAAGGAGAAGAAAAGAGCAAGCCAGGGTTCTAAACATCTTCTTCAATGGACTGCTTGGAGGGCCAACTAAAATAACATCTGTAAAGCATCTAGCATAATGTTTGACACACACTAGGCATCTCATAGATAAAATCTATTATCATTTTTATTATTATTAAAAACTTTCTTTTCCTTAAGGAGATGCCTCTGTTCTGAAAACAAGTACCCAGAGTTCTCACTTTTTGTGTTTTTCTCACGTTTACTTCTTTGTCTCCTGGTCCCTGCCCTACTCGAGGGCCAGATCCCAAATCTCTTAACCTCCCATAAGCCTGCTCTGCAATCCTTCTTCTGCCCAACCCTTCTGGATACCAAGTCTGTTGCCCATCTTCCACGTAAGCCCTCTCACTCCTGCCTTTCATTTGGATCCACCGTAAGTTCTGTGGTTTTCTCTTCTTGCCTGTTTTCCTCCCATTTCTTTTGTTCAGTTTATGTAGACATAACACCCAGCCTAGAATAAACTGCCCTTCAGATTCTCCTTCTATATGCTGTTCCCCTTCTGCAGACATTTCTAGTCTATTCTGAAATCAAAGGAACAACCTTAATGGAAAGAAACTTGCACTTTGGAGGAGCCTGAATATGACACCTGGCACTGTCTCTTGGTAGCTGTTTAGTCTTGAAAAGCACTCTTATCATCTCTAAGATTCAATCTTCTCATCTATAAACGGAGATAACATTTCCTACCCTATATATTTATTCAAGATTCAACCCACATTCACTGACAACATGAGGATACAACAGTGAGTAAAATGTAGTCAGTCTTTCTCTCCACAGAGCTTACAGTCCAGGGTAATTGGGGCATTAATCAAATAACGCACACAAACATAATATAATACATTTCACTTACAAATAAAGATGAACTATCAACTGTGGCAGGTTGATGTAAAAGGATCATTGGGCATATGATAGAAGGATTTCACATGGTTATGGAAGCGGGGAAGATTGAGCTGGAAGAATATGAGCAAATGGGCCCAAAGAAGTGAGAGAAGAGTATCTTGAACAGACGGAACAGCATATTCAAAGGTCTCATGGTCATAAGAAATATGCTGGTCCCAACGATGTCCATGGGAAAATTAGATAAACATCCCTCTTCGTGGGTTTTATTGCCTTCTCCCAGAAGATTGTTGAAGTCTAGCATATGTCTAATGTTAGTTGACAGTTCTTAGTGTTTGTACTGCAAAGCCTGCAAAACCATATAAGAAAACTCAAATTTAAGAAATGAAAGAAGGCCTGTGTGTCTCCACCTGGAAGAGTGAGGGGAAGTGTGGTGCTGAGTAACTCAGGAGAGAAAGGTGATGGTTAGCAGAAGGACTATTGTCTTTATTCTACGAGTTTTAGGAAGTCACGTGATCAGAGCCACATTTTGCAAAGAGTACTGGTGGCTGAAGGAACAATAGATTATACTGGAGTCAAAGGGGCTTCAGGTAGATACATTGGAAGGTTATTTATTACAATCATTCAGAATATGAGGGTGGAGTCAGAATGGCTATTATTTTTTTTAAAGTCAAAAAACAACAGAGGTTGGCGAAGATGTGGAGAAAAGGGAATTCTTAATCACTGTTGGTGGGGATGCTAATTAGTATGCAATTTCTATGGAAAACAGTATGGTGATTTCTCAAAGAGCTAAAAATAGAACCTCCTCTATTCAAAGGAATAGAAATCATTGTATAAAATAGACATCTGCATTTGTATATTTATCTCAGGACTAGTTACAATAGCAAAGTCATAATCAACCTAAGTGTCCATCAACAGATGATTAGATAAAGAAAATGTGGTCTGTATATAACATGGCATACTACTTAGTCATAAAAGGAATTAAATTGTGTCACTTTCAGCAACATGGAGGGAACTGAGTTATTTTTCTGAGTTATTCCATTATCCTAAATGGAATATAACTTTTTCTGAGTTATTCCATTATCCTAAATGGAATAACTCAGAAAAAGAGAGCCAAATACTGCACGTTCTCACTTATAAGTGGGAGCTTAACAATGTGTACACAAGGACATAGTGAGTGGAATGACAGACACTGGAGACTCCAGAAGGTGAGAAGGTGGAAAGAGGATGAAGGATGATCAATTACCTATTGGGTACTATGCTCATTATTCAGGTTTTGGGTACACAAAAAACCCAGACTGTGTCAGTACACAATATAGCCATGTAACAAAACTACCCCCAAATCTAAAAAAAATAAAATAAAAGAGTACAACCTGAGGTGATAGTAATGTTGGAGAAAGAATTAGACAAATCAAGGCCATATTTACATGGCAAATGGACAGCACTATAGGAAAGTGGGGAGATGAAGGTTTTAAGAATGGCCTCCATAATTTCTAGTGGATGAATGGCAGTTCCATGCACTATGGAGCTGTGCGGAACTTTAACGGGTCTGAGATTTTACTTTATTTGGAAGCTAACAAGTTCATCTGCCACAGTTGTATGGATTCTGGTAAAAGACATGAAATTCCTGGTTCAAAGACAAAGAACCTGATTACCCATGGCTTAGCAAGTAGCATGAGCTTTAGGTTTGTCTTAATTTCCCTTGTGTCCAAGTCCCATGGGAGTTCACAGAGTAGCCCAGGTGGATGCTGTGTCACAACTGAGGAACCCCAAGCCTAGGATATTCAAATCTTTCATAATGGGATATATGCAAACCTGCCCTTTCCCTTGGAAGAATTCATAATCTTTATTACACTGAACAGCAAACTTACCTGATCTTTGTTCCAAAGGTGGATGCTCACTGTAAAAACATCCTTAACAAGACAGTCCACACAAAAAGCTGTCAGTGCATCTGTTTACAAGATGTACAGAAACATGAGAGATCCATGAAAAACTGTTTCACAGCAATGGAAACCCCTGAAGAGGACCATGAGATTTTTTGGCTGCCACAGGAGTTTTTACAAGGATCGAACAACACAACGTTAGTGAAATTGCCTGCAAAACTATCTCATAAGTCAACCTTGAACGGTTATTGTAATACTGTAAAAAAAAGGATTGGCAGTAGTGGGAAACCACCAGTGGGGTGGGGGCGGGATTGGCAGTGAGAAACTGTCGGGGGAAGGAGGGGCACATCTCATCAACAAGGATACCTGCATAATGAACATTTGTATACTGTACTCCACATCTTTAAAATAAAAAGTCTTTTAAGAAAAGAAATAAGCTTTAGTAATCATACCACTACCTTTTCTTGGTGAAGTCATACCATGAGCTTCACTTGAAGGTCAGCAGTCAACAAGAAGAAAAAAGAAAACAGGAAGAGAATGAACCTTTGACAGCAAGAAGATCCACATGCTGAATCACATGCTAAGTCACATGTCTTATTTAGTTCTCACAATCACATTATAGAGTTAACATTATCCTCATTTTATGGAAGAGAAAACTGAGCTTCAGAGGGTTAATAAACTTTCTCAAGGTCACTCTTTAGGTAAATGGTAAAGCAGACTTTCAAGGCCTGGTCTGTATGTTATTAACCATGATGCTAGATTATATACCATTTTGCTTCTCCCATATACTGTGTTATATTTTACATATACCATTTCATCTGATTTTCACACTACCTCTGTGAGGTTGGTTTATCATCCTCCCTTTTTATTAAAAAAAAACCAGCAACAACTGAGGCTTAGAGAAGTTGAGTAATTTGCTTGGTTTTATATAAATAATATAGAGTATAAATACAGAATATAGTGATGATTTTTGTATTGTTATATATTAAATTACATTACATGTAATCTTATATCAAACATTTTTTGTCTTTATTATTATATGAAAACAATAAATTGATAAAGTGTTGTGGTTGAGTCTGTTTATGATTGTTCACTTGTCTTCTTTTTGATTTTCTTAATTAATCATGTACCTTTTAAAAACTCTTCTATTGTTTATTTATGATACAAGTAATATGTCTATGTTATGGAAACATATAAAGCACAGATAAGCATAAATAATCTCATAGTGAACCACTGTCTAGAAATAACTGCTATTTATGTGTTCTGTGCGGAAGGGGGGAGGGTTGTGAGGACTATTAGGGATAAGAAGAGGGGTTCTAACAACCCCCCGAGAGCAGATGCACTGCTTCTCTGATGCAGAGATCTGGTGGGCCACTCCCCTCCAACTCTTAGTGATCATAATGCTGGTAAATCGAGAGAAGTGGTCTGGGCTACCTGGCCTCAGGCAATAGGGGCAGAATTGTCATTAATGGGTTCTTCCTAGCTAACAAGAGCCGTGAGTGAGTTTTAGGTGAGTCTGCTTGAAATAATGTCTTCTCTGATATCTCTTGGAAAATTACTCAACAAGCCTTCTCCGGATCTTTTGTTATAATAAAGCATTGCAAACACATCAAATATCATCGATAAGATACTACTAGTTAAATAGACGATGGACTACCCATGCTATGAGATATTGGGTTAGACATTTAAAAAAATAAAGCAGATATATTCATACTAACATGAAAATAGCTTCAAGATGTATGTGAAGAAAACACAAATAATGAAACAACACATATTATTGTCCACATTTATGTAAAAACAAAAACAAAAATATACGTAGACTCATGACTCTGTGTAGGTAGATGGACAGAAAGAGGTTCACAGCCTCCAGCACTATAGTACTAGTTGACTCAGTGCAGAAGAAGCACATGGAGAAGGAGACCCAGGGAGGAGGTTATGGCCTTGACAGTGATCTTTACATTTTGCTTTATAGACTTTTGTACTGTTTGAAATTTTTATAATGAGAATGTTTTTCTATGTCACTTGGGTCATTAAATGTAAAGCTAAAAAGAAAAATTTCTTCATCATTCTTATACTGTCACTTCCAAGTGTTTTCCATGTGCAGGGTTTATGCCAAATGGACACATTTTCATTTTTTACTGCATGATGTAAGTTTAAAACAAGTACTTGCAATTTTCATGTGCCCAAGTACCTTTTAACATTGTCCATGGCCCCACATCTTTAAAATTAAAAATTAAAAAATAAAGCAGATGCAAAAAAAAAAAAAAAAAAACATTGCCTGTGGAAGGATTGTCATTTAAAATATGTTTTGTACTGCTTTTGAAACACATTTAATCTTTCTCCATTAATCTGCTTTCCCTAAACCTTTCCCTAATTCTTCTCAAGGATTTCCCACCTGCTGAGCAGCATATACAACAGAAGGACTCTAATCATGTTTGGAATTATTTTTATCAGTTTAATCCATATTTGGCAGTTATTTCCGTTTCAGAGTCTTCGACATTTTAGGCTGTGTGCTGATCAATTTCTCAGTGTTAAGTGACATTGGCAACAGATAAGGTAATAAATGAATAATTATCTTTTGAAAAATAATAGCACTTCACATAGGCTAAACCCAGCTTAGATCTATTGAATTGTGTGAGACCTTCCTATTGTGGAAGTTCTCTGCAACCCAAAATGATACCCTTCTACCAGATTATACACAGGCTGCATATTTTTAACATCCTTTTCATGCAGGTGTGCTTATAGTGTCAATGTTTTTGCTGGTTTATGGGCTACTTTTTGATACAAAACCCAGCTTGAGACTTTAAATAGAGACAGAAGGCCAAGTGGCTCAACCTTGAGACCCTGCCTCCCTCGATTTGGCCAGCACTCCCTTTCTTTAAATAACTGGGGGTCAGTTTCTCCTGGGGTGGTCGACCCCCTTGGCTGCAGATGCTGAGTTCTGTCTTCTCACCGTGCTTTGAATCCATGGCATGCCCCTAGCTGTTTTTTCATTTTCAGGAAACAGCAGCCATTGGGAACATGGGGGGAAGACAATAAGACTGGCATCAGAGAGCACTTGGCTAGTGCTGTGGGGTGCATTGTTTGATGTTGTTTGTTTGTCTTTTGTTCTTTTGGTGGGTGTGGGAACTATGGAATGGCACCTGGTAGTTCTGATAGAAAGCTCTGTGTTTTGAGCCATAGGGTTCATTACCAATTTGATCTACTGTGAGATTTAGACACTGTCTTCATGATACCTCTGTGCTATGAATTTTGACCTTCATAAAATAGAAATTATATCAAATAGCCTTTTTTCTAATGATGCTGTAAAACACTAAAAATCTTGTATATAAGATAATATAAGCCTTAGAACTTCCTATTGTGGAAGTTGGGGTATCCAAGGCTTTATGGGTCCAACGGTGACTTCACCCCTTACCAGAGGTATGACTTTGGATGAGTAATTTAAACTCCCAAAACTCCAACTTCTTCATGGCTAAGAAATGAATTTCCCTCATGAAATTGTCATGAGAATAAAATGAAATAAAAGTAATCAAACCTTGAATCACTCCACTGCTAAACTTATTGTGTGCAATAATAAATGTTCTTATTGTCGAAGACATGTGATCTGGGGTTTATTTTTACTTGCAATCAAAGGCATCCTAACCCATGTGCTGTGCTTCCAGCTCCGAGGTGTATACCTCAACCACTACAACCTAGGCTCTCAGGACGCTTCCCTGCAACACTGGCCTTCTTTCTTCACATCCTGACAGCAAAGATCTGGTAAAATCTCCAACTTTTCTTTCTAATTCTTAGATATCAGGCCCCTGTATTCTCTTTAATTACTTCAGAGAGACAAACCGTTGACTCTTTTCTCTCAACGATTCTGCTTGGAATATAAATCCTGGGGCTTGTTAAGTATCTGTCATGTGTTTGTGTCTCTGATTTGACATTCAGCCTCACATCTCTGTCACCTGGTTTCCTTCAAAGCCTCTGCTGTGACCTTCCTAGTGAGCGTCTCCTTCCTTCTAGACTACCTTTCTCGGCAAGTGGAACAACACCTCTTGCTGCCACACCTTACAATTTTTTCGTAGCTCCACATAAGGAGACACTGCTAGGGAAAAATTAAACAAATGATTACATTTCCTTTCCCGCTTCTTTTGTCTATATTCCTTTTCTTTTTTAGGGAAAACCAGAGACATTTTATTTTTCTCAGTCATGTGTGAATGCAGTAACACTGATATTTACATGAAACACTTAGACCTTAGTTTTCTCAGATTCCCAAGCCATTTCATCACATTTCTTCCAAGCTCTCACTCCTTTCTCATTGATTCCTCATTCGACTGTGAAACAGTCTATCTGATCCTGAAATGTGTACTTTAAAATACTACATTTGGCTAGGTTAGGATCAAGTTTCCTAACTATTGCATAGATTGATAGATTTCTGTTGCCTAACACATCACACAGATGATTTTTAAATTAAAGTCACTATAATTAAATAAAATGTAAAATTCAGTTGTTCGGTCATATTAGCCACTTTTCAAGCAATCAAGAGTCATGTGGCCCCCACAGTGGACAGAACAGATTATAGAACAGTTCCATCAGTACAGGAAGTTCTCTTGGACAGCACTGTTCTGGATCATGAAATGTCAAATTTCAAAACCGGAGTGTCAAAATTCCAATTGTGAAAGGGTGGTGGGTTTAAATACAGAGATAACGTATGGAGCCTCAGGTTCACACCTTTGCCCCATGACCTTGCTAACCATGTGACCTGGAGTAAATAACTTTCTCCCTTGCACTTCAGTGATTTTGGATCTGTAAAATGGTGATAAGGTGGATTACCTACTGCCCTGAACTGTTGTACATAAAGGTGCCTTTAACTACAAAATTAACGTTGAATTTTGTTGGGGACTGCAGATGGGGCATGTAGTAGAAGACATACTCTGTGTGTCTATTGCCTACTCTTCATATGGAGGAAACTATTTCAAGCCGGCTGTCAAGATGGATGTGGAGAGAGGTGTGGTTGTGGCCACAACTCCACTAGTCGCTGGGACTGGCCCCAGGTTGCTTTTGACTGGTGTATCCGATTGTCAGTCTCTTCTTCTTCTTTTTTTTTTTTTTTCATTAATCAGTATTTTTTATTATGGTTTTGTGGGGTACAGTTAAGAGTTAGGAAACATACTTGATTGTTTGAATGTGTTTCAACCATTTCATCCAGGACTATAGCCTTGAATGACAGTTCTTACTCAAAGTCTCACCAATAAGGATCTGAGCAGCACAGAAGGGACTCTGGCTCTACTCGGTGGTTGACAGTGACATTCGCAGGCCAAATGCTGAGACTCCATTCTTCATTTTGAAGCAAATGCAAAGGTTCACCACTCGCCCTGGGAGAATGCCCTCATTTTATTTTACTGTGTTTTTGTTTGTTGTTTGGGTTTTTTTTTTTTTTTTTTTTGAGTTGGAGTCTCACTCTGTTGCCCAGACTGGAGTGCAGTGGCCGCTCCCAGCCACCACAGCCTCGACCTCCTGGGCTCCGGCGATCCTTCCGCCTCAGCCCTCCGAGTAACCGGAATTACAGGCATGCGCTACCACGCCTGGCTGATTTTTTTTTTTTTTAAATTTATTGTGGAGATGAGGTCTTGCTGCCCAGGCGGGTCTCGAACCCGCGGGTTCAGGTAATCCATTCACCTCAGCCTCCCAAAGGCGTGGAATTACAGGCTGAACCACCGAGCCCGGCTCGTTTGGGTTTTTTTAGTCAAGGTCTCACTCTCTTGCCCAAGCAAGAAGTCAGTGGCATGACCATGGCCCATCATAGTCTTGGGCTCAGGTGATCCTCCCACCTCAGCCTCCCATGTAGTTGGGTCTACAGGCATGTGCCTTACAAGTGTTTTTTATTTTTTGTAGAGACAAGGTCTTGCTATGTTGCCCAAGCTGGTCTTGAACTCCTGGATTAATGTAACCCTCCTGCCTCGGCCTCCCAAAGTGCTGGGATTATAGCCATCAGCCACAGTGTCCAGCCAGATATTGCCTTCATACAGAGCATCACTGAGCTGGCTCTTAAATAATCTCACCACAAACAAGTATGCCAGCCATTTGCAAAGTTCCACAATTTATGCCATTTTCCCACAGAGGAGGACATTAGAAACTCAGCCCCATTTCATTATCCATTTGAATAACTTTTTCAATTTTGAGCTTGCTGCCTAACCACGAGGGCTGAATTATGACTAGTTTCGCCTTGTCTCTTGTTCTCTCTCCCTCCCTGATTACTGGGAGCACTAAATAGGTAAATACGAATCGCCACAGAATAATTGTAGGTGCTATGAGCTGGAAGCCAAACCTGACCTAGTCACAGCCTCTGAGACTTGTCTGTCTGGGTCTTTTTTTTTTTCCCCATCATTATAGGGGATTCAATTATCTCCATGAGCACAGTGGAAGTTTGCATACACCAGCCCTGGGGCATTATTCATCACAATGCATTTTGAGAGTGAAAGAAAAAGAAGGAGATGTTTCTGGTTTTCCCTAAAGCTATATTTTTTCATTTGGAGACTTGGTCAAATTTTAGCATTTTTAACCCTTCCTTAAGTTCCCTTCTCAAGCATAAGCTATTCTCAGAATGCCCTCATGCAAAAGCTAGAAAGTGTCAGAGTATGAAAACTAGGTTCATGGGTATGTGCTGGGGAGGGTTGCCATCCAAAGAAGCCAAGCAAGCAGAAACAAATTAAACCCTGGGAACATGTCCTTTTCCCTGTGAACCTTTGGGACTTTTGGATGATCTTAGGGGAGATTTCCACTCAAGAAGAGTCAAGCAGACCTGAAGGAGTTTGTTTTCTCTGATGCCCACAGCATCTCCTAATAATGGCAGCTGCCACTGCATGCTACCTCCAGGCCAGGCACTATTCTGAGTGCTCTAAAATTATTAACCCATTTAGAATTCACAGAACTCCTTTGAGGAAGATGGTGTAATTACTCTCAATTTACAGAGACAAACCTAGAGAAGTTTTTAAAACTTAGTCCTTCACAGAGTCAGCTAATAGTAGAGATGGACCTCAGATTCCAGACAAACTTGCTCCAGGGTCTTTGCCTTTAGCTGCTCTCTGGGGACACCCATATTGCTTCCTTTGCCCTTTGTTTTTGGTGGCCTGACCAAGCCCTAACCCACAGCTACTGAGTTCCTAGCAAAGGAGGCATATGCAATAGGGACAATTTCAGGTTCCACCCTAAATATTATATTTGTGAACAGAACAAAAGAATAAATGGAGGTCCATACTACTGATGAAAAGATGCCAAACTCTAAAATACTTTAAGATGATTTATTCTGAACCAAACTTGCTAACCTAGACCCATGGCATATGTCCCCAGGAGGTTCTGAGAACATGTGCCCACCATGGCTGAATGGTGGCTTGGTTATGTACAATTTTAGGGAGACAGAAGTTACAAAAAACAGAAATCAACATGTGCGAGGTTTTCATTGGTTTGGCCCGGGAAGGTAGGACATTTCCAAGAAGAGGCTTGTGAGTTTTAGGCAGATTTAAGGATTTCTCGACTGGCAATTTGTAACTCCTACCTAAAGTATTTTGGAAATTAGTACAGGAGATGTTTTGATGAGATGAGGAGGTAAGAGGAAAATGTCAAGTTTGTTAAAATGTAGATGAAGTCCTATATGTGACAAATTTCAAAAAGGATAGCATCTTATAAAGTTCCCAGAGTCTGCGAGTCCCCGAGAGACTATTTTGCAGGACCACAGACTACTTTGATTTCCTTTTTTATCTGTTATGTGATGTTATGCCTGAATTAGGTTGGAAAACAAACTTTAGTACATAAAGTAATAGGGTAATAGAACCCCAGGCATGACTCCCCAAGTCTCTTAGTTAGCAATTTGGATAAGAGAGAAAATAGGTCAGGTATGTTCCTCAGCATACTGCATGTCTAATTATTTAAAAGTTATAAATACTGACTGTAAACTGTTAATAAGTTATATCTTCCTACTTTGAAAATTATTACCTTTATAGCAACCTGGAAGACTAGGTGTTAAGTTAGAATTCTCACATTCCCAGGAGTTCTGCTCTAAAATTGGGCAACACAGGGAGAGTTGATCTCTGGGCCCAGGTCAGCCTCCACCTTTCTTCCCACCACTGGTCCTGCCCATCTGCCCACACCATAAGGGGTCACACTTACACCCCCGCCCACATGTCCATGCTCCACTGTACTCTCCACAAACAGCTTCTCCATGGGTGGCCATCTCTTAGGACTTTGGGCATGTGCCCAGGCAGTGTGGTCTGCCCTGATGTCCACAGACCTAGGAGACCTAAAGGATCCCATTTGGACAGGGAATTCCAATGTCCCCAATACCCAGAGCATAGTTTCCCAGAGGGAACACAGGCTCAAAGTGGGCATGCCACTCTGGATCCTAGATTCCGTGGAGAGGGCCCAGAGGAGGATCAGAACAGGGCCCAGAACAATATGAGGCCAAGCACAGGTTTTGAACATACATTTCTCCAAAGAAGATATACCAATGACTAATAAGCACATGGAAAGATGTTCAGTATCATTTAGCAATCAGGAAAATGCAAATCAAAACGATAATGAGATACCACTTCACACTCACTGGGATGTTTATTGTCTAAAAGACAGTCAACAAGTGTTGACAAGGATGTGGAGAAATATGGAACCCTCATACACTGCTGCTGGAAATATAAAATGGTGCAGTTGTTGTGTAAAACAGTTTGATAGTTTCTCAAGTTGTTAAAAATGCAGTTACCACGTGATCCAGCCGTCCACTCTTTGGTATGTTCCCAGGAGAAATGAAAACATATGTTCACACGAAAATTCATATACAAATGTTCATAGCAGAGTATGCATCATAGTGAAAAAATAGAAAAACTCCAAATGAATGGTTAAATAAAATGTGGTATATCCATACAATAATTTGTATGTTGATATTACATATGCCTATTGATGATATTTATGGTTGGTAGTATGCATCAAATATTATCTTCCAATAAAAATGAATGAGACACTAATATAGATACAACATAGATGAACCTTGAAAACATTAAGTGAAACAAACCAGATACAAAAGGCCACAAATTGTTGTAAATTGTTGCAAATTGTTTAAAATGTCCAAAATATAAAACTCCACAGAGACAGAAGGTAGATTTGTTATTGTCTAGCATTTGGAATTTGAGGGAAATGGAAAGTGAGTGTTAATAGATACAAGGTTTCTTTTTGGGTAAAAAGATCAATTCTAATATCGATTGTGGTGATGGTTGTACAACTCTGAATATTCTAAAAGCCACTGAATCATACATTTTAAATAATAAATTTTATGGTATATGAATTACATGAATTACGTCTCAATAAAGCTGTTACAAAAGAATATAAGACCCATGACAGAAGTTTCCAAGCCAGAGTATGGACTGATCAGGTCTCAGAACATTCACACAAGCTGGGCTGGGAGAAATTAAGTGAGATATCCCCAAAGAAGAATCAGGCTTCCAGGTCAACTACTCTAAGAAATAGAGCTAGCTTACATTTATGTGACCTAGCTTAGAGATCTAAGCCAAAGGAGTGGGGATGGCACAAAGACAGCAATCAATCCTGTGGTCTAGTCAGTGCCAGTATCATGAATCAGAGACATCGTACAAGCCAAGACAGAATCCAATCCTCACTGATTACTGAAATTGGGAGTTTCAGGCAATGATGGTATTGAGCTAGTTGACTAAGAGAACTGAACAGGGCTTAGAAGACAAACTCCAGTTCATTTGGGTAACTTGAGTGAAAACCAAGAGTCAGAATGTACCTGGCAATTCATGGTGACTTTGGATACCTTTGGTAGGCAACTTCTAATATAGCCCCTAATTATCCCTGCTCTGTAATCTCCTCTTCTTGAGTATGGTTGGGACCTGTGACTTGCTTCTAATCAGGAGAATATAGCAGAGGTGATGGAATATTCCTTTTATAATTAGATTATATAAGATAGCAACTTTGGTCTGCTAGCAGACACTTGTTAGTGCCTCCTTGGCTTACATGATTTGAGGAATCAAGCTGCCATGTTGTAATAGGCCCATGTAGTAAGTTAGGAGTCGCCAACCCCCTGGCCATGGACTGATACTGGTCTCTGGCCTATAGGAACAGCAGGAGGTGAGTGGCAGACAAGAGAACCAAGCTTCATCTACTTTTACAGCCTCTCCCCAGTGCTTGATTACCACCTGAGCTCCATCTCTGTCAGATCAGTGGTGGCATTAGATTCTCATAGGAGCACAAACCCTGTTGTGAACTGCACATGTGAGGGATCTGGGTTGCATGCTTCTTATGAGAATCTAATGCCTGATGATCTGAGATGGAACTGAGGTGGTGATGCTTGTGCTGGGGAGTGACTACAAATACAGATGAACACAAGCAGTGAGGTTTGACTACACATCTCTCCCTTTCCACACTCCACCCCCCAGTCGGTGGAAAAACTGTCTTCTATGAAACCGATCCCTATAGTTAGGAATTGAAGGAAGCCTCTGAGTAACAGTCAACAAGGAACCAACTACTCAGTCCAATAGTCACTAAGGAGTTGAATTCTGTCAATATTCATTTAAGCTTAGACACAATTCTTCCCAGTGGACACTTCAGATGACAACGTTATTGCAGCCTTGGGAGAGACACCAAAGTAGAGGAGCCAGCTAAGCTTTGCCTGGACCTCTGACATGCAGAAACAGTGGGATAATAAATATTTCTTTTTTTAATACACTAGGTTGGTGGTAATTAGTTATGCAGCAATAGATAACTAGCACAACACCTATGTCCCATTCACCCCGAACACACAACGCTCCTCCATAATTCTCTCTCTAGAGAGGACAGAAAAGAGCATAATATCAGACTTGGTTCTGAACATTTCAGAACTTGTGAAAAGTTAAACTCAATCAGCATCCTTGTCAACGACAGCTGGGCATGGACAAAAGTCTTGGAATGTTATTTCATTGTGGATGACCATAATAGACTCTACCCCTAAAGACGACTTCAAAGATTCTACTCCTCAAGGCACGAAGCAGGTGTTGTCCCATTCATCTCTGAATCCATTCCTGCCAAAACATCAGACTCAGATAAGCTTCTCAAAAGTAAGGATGGTTCTCTTATTCATGATAATTATTGATGAATACGGTGGACAAACGAGTGAGGCATCTGCTCAGGGACAGCCCCAGAAGTTCTGAAAGTGGGCAATGGATTCACAGACAGGAGAAATGGCACACTTTCCATCTCAGGCTTTCACCCCACGTCTCTTTAACCCTAACATGTAAGTATTCGTTATCAGACTACTTAAAATAATTACATACGCTGGCTGCCTCTATGTGTTCACCTCTCATGGGCTCCATGACCCTCTCCACTTGAACACTAGGACCACCAATGGCCTGCCTGTCATTGACTCCAATGGACCCAATTCTTTCCTTGTTCTGGCCCCCAGCAGTACTCTGCACCATCAGTCACATCCTTTACAGAGCACAAGGCTCTCTTAGCTTCCATGTACCTTCCTCTACTGATTTTCTATCTCCCTGGTCATTCGTTCTTAACGTCCTCTGACTTAAATTTAGAGTGTGGCAGTTGCTCAAGGTACATTTTTAGCCTTCCTTCTCCTCTCACGGCATTTTCTTCTAGATGGTCTCATCCTCACCCTTGGCTTCAATTACGGAGTAGACACAGCATGTCCCAAGTTATATGTCCAACCCTATTCTCATATCTGCACTTCAGATCCATATATCCAGCTTCCTCCATCCATCCCCACTTGTATGTCTCAAAATCGCCTCGGCTCCAATCTGTCTAAAACTACCACTCACAGTCCTTGATCTCCAGCAATGTCTATTATCTGATGGATGAAACTTGAGTTAGCTTATTTAGATCACAATTGAAATGGCGCCTCCAGAAAAATCTACCCCAAGCCCTCACCTTGGTTCTGTGCTTTTCTTTCAGAGCTCTTATCACAACTTGTGATTATCTACTGGTGTGATTATTTGATCAATGTCTTTCTCCTGTACTAGAATGTGGGGCCATGGCTGTTTTGCTCACGATTGGCTCCCTCGTGACTGGCACAGTGGCTGAAACTATAAATATTGGTTAAATGTGTAAGTGCAAGCTGAATTCCTCTCTCTTTTTCTTTTGCTACTTTATTTAGTTGATTGATTTGTGTCTGAATATAGCCAGATTTATCTTTCCTTCTATAGACCAAAGCTGCCATGATTCTATCTTCATATTTTGTGCTTTGTGAATTTCTATGGCGGCCTATCACAAATAGGGCTGCCCAAAGCCACTTCTACTTCAGTAAGAAATTGTAGTTGAAGATCTTCTTACCCTGAGCCTAACATGTTTCTTATTTGTTAAGATAATAGAGGATTGTTGGCGATAGAATATTTTTTATTTCATTTTATTTTATTGTAGGAATGTGGGGTACAAGTGAGGATTAATTACATAAGTAGGCTACACGCAGGTGAAGTTTGGTCTTCTAACTGGCCCCCACTCCCCCTAGTAATGACCCAAGTACCCTTTGTGTTGTCACATGCTCCTCACCCTCCCACCTCCCTCCCTCCCCTAGCAGTGCCCAGTGACTGCCAATCCTCTCCTCTGTTAACGTGACTCATGTTCAAAGCCCACTTACAAGTGAGAACATGTGGTCTTCAGTTCTTTGTTTCTGTGATGTTCACTTAGTAGGATGGTCTCCAAATCATCCAATTTGCTGCGGTCCATGATTCATGTCTGTGTAATACTTCGTGTCTGTGTAATACTTCATCATTATCATCATTATGTATATGTACCACATTTTCTTAAATCAGTTCACTTTCAATGGGCAGCTGGGTTGGTTCCATGTTTTTGCTATTGTGAATAGTGCGGCAGTGAGTGCAGGCGTCTTTTCAGAGTGACTTATGTTCCTCAGAGTATATTCCCTGGGGAGGGATTGCTGGCTCCCTCCCTGTTCAAGTCCACACTCTGCTCTTGAAAAAGAGTGATTTACCTGCCCCTGTGGAGGGGAAAGGGGACCCGCCCTGAAGGCATACGGAGCTTGCAGGTGATTCTACCTGATCTGGCTGGGAAAACAGGCTGGGTACCAGTAAGTTTCACTCTGCAAGCAGGTTTTTCCTCCTAGGAGCCGACTAGGCTCTACTGACAGCAGCCACACTCAGGACTGCTGACCCAGCTTGGGATTTTTTTTTTCCCATTCCACTTGGGGTCCAGTTGCCTGCCTCTATGTCCTGACCAGAACTACTCCTGCGTAGGACTGCCAACTCACACATGGCTGGGAGGCGGTGAACAAACCTAAAGTGTTTTGGGTACACTCACCCAGTCTCATTCACTCCGCAGGGCTTCAGTTCCTGTGCAAACCTGGTGCACAGTAGGGGATGGGGAGACTGGATTCCCATGTCTGCCATCATTTTCTGGTCTTTTCTGGATGCAGGGTTCTCCACCCATCCAAAAGTGTTCAGGGTGTCTCTGTCTATCAGCAGCTGGGTCCCTACTCTCTGACTGGTTCGGTGAGAGCAGTGCCAGTCTGACACTCCATGGTGGCTACCTTTCTAGAATGTGTTTTAAAGTGTGAAGTCTAATGACTTCACTTTTACAAGTGAGGAGACTGAGGCTCAGGGTAATAAAATGGCTTGCCCAAGGTAAAATGCCATGTGTTAGTATCAATGATAAAACTATTCTTCATGTTTTCTGGACTATGTCACTGTGATTCTTATGTGGCATATGTTTAACCTGTCTAAACTAGCCCACATTTTTGGTGCATAATCAGGAAGACAAGGATGACAGAGATTCGTACAGTCTGGAGGCTCAGGCAATCTTTGATCCAGAGTCTCCTATCTTGTAGCTGCAGTCTGTGAGAGAGAATAGAGACTCTGGTGGGACCAATCACACAGACCATCAGGGAACACTTGTCCTTTTGGGCTGGCATTCAGAAACTGCCTTGGTTACCATATGTTGGCCAATTTAGATGTAGAAAAGTATTTAGACCTCTCTCAGTCTGGCTGTTGCTTAATACTACTGACATCGTTTGGCTTGTCCCCTTCAAACTATATCCCTTGGATGTTTGAAGCCAATAAGCCTCATGTTGAAATTAGATCCCCGGTGTTGGAGGTGGGGCCTGGTGGGAGTGTTTGGGTCGCTGGGGTTGGGGTTCCTCATGAATGGCTTGGTGCCTCCTCAGTGGAATAGGTGTGTTCTTGCTCCATGAATTCCTGTGAGAACTGATTGTGGCACTGCCTCCACTCTCTTGCTTTCTTTCTCTCTCCATGGGGGCCATCTCCCCTCTGCCTTCCACCATGAGTAGAAGCAGCCTGAGCCCCTCACCTGAAGCAAATGCTGGCATCATGCGTCTTACACAGTCTGCCAAATAAACTCTTCGCTTTATAAATTACCCAGTCTTGGGTATTTCTTTATACAACACAAATGGACTTAGATAGCTACAAATACATTATAATTTAAGCAGCCACCAAGGGTCATAGTCATGATGGTGACCAATTTGTGTACCTGCTTCAAGGAGTTTAGCTCTGTTCGCATGCAGGGAATTTAGGACTTGAGTACCAAGGTATTGCAATTAGGATTCTTGATCAGAGTAAGAGAAGATGAAAATTGCTAATTTCTCCCATTCCCAGCTCAACCTGGGGAGAGAAAAGTGAGAAGACATATGCACTGAAGGGAGCTAAGACTCAAGGGTGAGGGAAACTTCTGTTTAGAATGGGAGGGCTGGCTGTCAAGTTCGGTACAAGGGCAGTCATGATAAAAAAAAAGTGAAGAGTAAATTACGGGACAAGGGAGTTCAGGTTGTCCTGCATCAAAGCCCACAAATGAATGCCTTCCAGCCTTCTCCAGCACTGCAACAGAGTAGAACTAATGCTCAGGTGATTCCACTTAAGGAAAACTGAGAAACAGTCACTGAGGAGAAAACAGTAGGACCGAGAGGAATGGGAGCCTCCAGAAAAACAACAGGTGAAAGCTGGAGCCAAATTTCTGCTGCAGCTGTAGCAGATTTTTCTTATGCCCAAGAAAGCATAAGACTCAAGCACTGGTTTTACTCTCACATGCTGCTTCTATTCAGAGACAAAGTGTGACTGGTAAGTTCAAAGATAGGTGAATTGGCATCCAAGCATAAGCTTCTCCACTGAACAGAAAGGGGTATGTAGAGAGAGGGGGGGATTATAAATTTTAAAATATAGAAACAAACTTAAAAGACATGTAGCCAATGAGGCAGAATGAGCTAACATAACTCATAACGTTGGAAGTACTTTAACAACAGTGATAAAAGTAGCTTAAATGCATAACTGCATCAGAGTTCAAGTAGAGGAAAAGAACCACTAAGAGTGGTAGGTATAACCAGAGAGTTAGTGTAAGAAGTTGACCTGCCATAACTATTATACAGTTTACTGAAGTTTTGATATTTAATGACCATGGAGAGAGAAATGCCCGAGCTTGAAGACAGAAGGGCAGTCATCATGAAGGGAAGATAGATATGAAATGGGGAAGAATGAAGACAAACTGGACCCACCATTACCTTTCCTGGTATCCAGCCCTCCAACTTTGATGATACAGATGTCTTATAGGATAAAGTGGGGCCTTTTGTCACAGAGCTAAACACTCCCCTGAGCCAGAACTTGAAGAAGTCAAAACAAACAAAAAGAAAACCAACAGGAGCTGGCAAAGCTGTGCATCCAGCTGCTGCCCCACGTCAATCAAGTGAGGACAGCCAGGTAATAAAGTGCCATCAGTTGCTGCTGTACCTGGTACCTCTACTGCAACCCAAAACATACTAACCTCCTGTATTAATTTCCTATTGTAGCCCTAACAAATTTTCATAAAATTAGCAGCGTAAAACAACACAAATGTATCTTATATGGGTCAGAAGTTCAAAATGTGTCTCACTGGGCTAAAATCAAGGTGTCAACTGGGCTGTGTTCCTTCTGGAGGCTCTAGGGAATAATTCTTTTCCTTGCCTTTCCCAGCTTCCAGAGGCTGCCCTTATTTCTTGCCCCATAACCTCCTTATTCCATCTTCAAAGCTTGCAATGCAGGATGACAAGTCCTTCTCATGTGCCCATCTATTGAGTTCTACCCATTCCTCCATACCTGCTTCCACTTTTAAGGTCCTTTATGATTACATTGGGCCCACCTGAATAATCCAGGATACTGATTTTTTTAAGGTCAGCTGATTAGCAACCTTAATTCCATCTGCAACTTTAATTCTTTGCCATGTAACCTACATATTTACAAATTCCAGGGATTAAAGTATACACATCATTGGGAGGCATGGCTCTGCCTACCACACAGCCCTCTCTGACAAAGGATATAAAGGTTCTTTATCCATCTTTGGTGATATCATTCTTCTACCTGAATTACATATCTTGTTTAATATCCTATCATTTAAATACTGAGTTTGAAGTTTAACTACTATTAACGCATTTTATGTTAGATGGTAGGAGATTTGGAGAAGAGAAGAGAAAGAAATTGCTTTGTACCGGGGTGCCAAAAAAATGTATACACATTTCTTAAAAATGTTATCTAGGTATTAACTTTCGAAGTTGAATTGAATTATGGTAGCAATGTGTAGTATGACGTTCACTCAAAAGACGGCATTAATCAAGTGAATGCTAGCATCATCGTGGGACAGGAAGGTCAAAGAAAATTGTGGAAGTACGGTTGTTCAAGGAGCGCAAAACCATTTTAAAGTGGTATTTGAAATTCGAGAATGTTGTGGAAATACAATGACAATGCAGGTGTGAGTATGCAACAGGACTTCCAACATGCCTAACAACTGCATGCATTCATGATAAGTTTGCGACGTTTGGTCCTGTGTGAGATGTGCACAAGGGAAAATCCATGAGGCCTTGCACAGCAACAAGTCCTACAGTAGTTTGTCATAATCAGAAGTGCTTGGACACTGATGGGAACCACTTTGAGCTCCCCTTGTAATTGTAGAAGTCAAACCTGACTTATATTCATCTTTTGTTATCGGTATATATTGAGTATTACAATTTTAACGCAATTTTTTTCCCTTCTTAAAATGAGTATACATTTTTTGGTGCCCTCTGTATATTCATATGTATATATATATATATATATATATATATATATATAGAGAGAGAGAGAGAGAGAGAGAGAGAGAGAGCGAGAGAGCGAGCGAGCGAGAGAGAGAGAGAGAGAGAGAGAGAGCTGGAGTCTCATTCCGTTGTCCAGGCTGGAGTGCAGTGGCACACTCATGGCCAGCCCAGCATCAACCTGCTGGGCTCCGGCAATCCTGCCTCAGCCTTCCAAGTAGCTGGAACTACAGGTGCTTTTTTTTTTTTTTAGCCTGCTGCCTGGGAGGTCTGCGACATTGCCTTTGTCTGATTCAGCAGGGGAGGGGCTTTGTCTCCTGTTTAGCAATGTTACCTTAGGAACCAAGGTGGAGGCTGTTGATAGGTGGGCAGGGCAGTGCAGATCTCTGCCTGGAGAATGGCCAAGGTGGCAGCTTCACTTTGGCGGATCTTTTCTCTCTGCTCATCTGGGTCCTTGTGTGTTACACTGTGATGGACTGTGCTGGAGTGGGAGGCACCGGGGATCAGCTGCACAGCTGGGCACTGGATCTGGGGTACCACCAGCAGGTTGGGGTGGAGGAGGGGGTTGGGAGTTCCCTCCTCTGGAGCTGAGAGCTACCGATCAGCACCTTATTGCATGCTGAGTGCCTCAGCTGGGGTAGGCCCAGAGCTCCGCAGCACCAAAGCTCCAAAGGGCCAGTGGTGGGCGGCAAGATTGGCCCTAGGTCCCTCACAGGGTACTTCAGCCAGAAATGGGACTGGTATCTCTGAGGAGCGGGCGCCCAGACCCTCCCTGGGTGACCGGCAACTTGGTGCTGGGTGCTGGGCGAGATGATGTAGCCAGGAGGGAGCCTGGACCTGGGACTCCTGTGTGGCAGGAGTCACATAAAGTGGAGCAGCAACAGCAGCCAGGGACCGCATTATCCAGCCCTGTGTGGGACCGAAAGTTCCCAGACCTTGGACCAGTGTACTGGCGGTGGGTGGGGGGAGTGGGGGGGAAGAAAAGTAAGAGTCTTTTTTTTTTTGAGTAGGAGTCTCACTCTGTCACCCAGACTGGATGCAGTGGCCACTCCAGGCCACCACAGCCTCAACCTGCTGGGCTCCGGTAATCCTTCCACCTCAGCCTTCCAAGTAGCTGGAACTACAGGGGCGTGCTACCATGCCCAGCTAATTTTCTGATTTATTGTAGAGATGAGGTCTCACCAAGCTGTCCAGGCTGTTCTCAAATCCATGAGCTCAGGCAATCCACTCACCTCGGCCTCCCAAAATTCTGGGATTACAGGCTTGGGCCACCAGGCCCAGCCCACCAATATTTTTTTATATCAAAATAAGAACTACTAAAAACTACTACAATCCTCATGCATGTGTCTATATCTGGTCAGGTAGTGGTAGCTGCAATTTATAACTGGTCTCTTCTACTAACCATTCTTTATTGCCCTTGTGCTTAGTAGGTATATTGGCTGGTTGTGGATCTTTGCCTAGTAGAATGACCCACATCTTCACTCCTGAGGGATCTTGACTGCAAGCAATCCTGCCTGTATTGGGCTGTTGTAGTTTTCCATTTAGTTTCATCATAAGGCATGGAAGTAGTAAGAGATCCCAGGGGGGATTTCTCACATTCCAGACACAGTCCTCCTTGTGTAATAGCAACCCAACTTGCCCCTGTTAGTCAGACCCAGTCACTTCAGTCAGTATGATAACTACCTTCTCTGCCTGTTGATTCACTGACTTGAAAAATCCCAGAATAGCCAGGTGTCACTTTCAGGTGCTACCTTCAGAGTACCATTGCTGTGCTCCATGGTAGAATCATTCCTCCTTTGGAAAGTAAAACCTCCAGAGCAGTAGATCACACAGCTGTGGATATTGGATGCAAAATGTTTCTTATAGGTCACTAAGGATAACAGTGAGAGAAGTCCCTGCCGTTGCCAGCCCTGGTCAAGGTCCCATGAATCCTGTATAAGGGAGAAACTTATACATTGGTTGCTGGTTCAGAACATGTTCTGCCTCCTAAAGAACACTGCCTCAACCCTACAAGGCTTTACTACCCAACTGGCTCTGTATTTGAACCTCAATAGCCATTCCACGATTTCATCAGGCCAGTCATTTTAGAGGTAATTGGGAAATATGGTCAGAGCATGAGCATGGGCCCATTGCTGTACTGCATTTTCTGAAAATTAGATCCTGGAACACTAGATTGTGTTGAATATTATGATGGTGAGTAAGGTGTTCACTAGTCAGTAGGTGCTGGTTTTAGCAGAAATATTGCAGGTAGGGAAGGCAAATCTGTACTTAGCGTAAGTTTCTATTCCAGTGAAGACACAGCTCTGCTTTTTTCCATGGTGGAAGTGCTCCAGTGTAAACAGCCTGCCACTAGGTAGCCAGCTGATCCCTCTGGGGACTCACGCCACTTCAGGGGCTCAGCAGGTTGTTGACAGATTGGGCACTCTTTATTGGCAGGAGTCAGAGGGGACTTCATGAGTGGAAGACCATGTTACTGAGCTCTTGCATAACCTCCATCCATGTCACCATGGCAACTTTGTGAACACATTGGGCATGGATGGAGGTGTCTGAGGAAAGACACTCACTGATGTCCACAGAAAAAAAGTCCTCTTATCCACCCGGTTATGATTACCCATGGTCATTCCCCAAGATCTATGTGTCTGCCTTCTGCTTTGTTGAATGGAGATATGGTGGGAATCATCATGCCTACATATTTTAAGTCACCTGATGGTGTCACCAATCTACGTTATCTCTCCAGGAGTGTGGTATTGCTATTGGCTTACTATTTTATAGGTAGAGACAATTTCAGTGGCTTGCAATTGACCACAATTACCATAATAGCTCTCATTCCATGGGCCAGGTAACCGAGATGGAGATTTTCCAGGTGTTTTGGTATTTCTATTCCAATTATGCATTCCAGGTCTGAATGTATAACCAAAGAGGGTTTAGGGACCCAACAGACCCATTGTGATATGGACCGACACTCTAATGACCACCTGGCTTTTTCAATCTCTACTCTGACTGTAGATGTTCAATGGCACTTGTGGTCTCCAAGCATCGGTATCAATTTAGAACAAGTATTTAGTATTTCCCAAAAGTCTGATTATACCCCTGCCACCAATTCACAATCATCCTGGAAAATGTCTACAGGTCCCTCCCTTTATGAATATAAATAAGATATGTAGTGTAGATTTCTGGTCTTATAGCATGACCAGAATGTAGGGCAGATTTCTCGTCTTATAGCAGGGTTTTTCCTCAAGGGGACCTAACCTCCCCATCTTTCAAGAAACTCTCAGTCTCTGAACTGACTCAAGTATGGGAAGTTCTTGAGGGGCCACCACACACTAGGTGGTGATTTAAATTAGACATATTTCACTGGGATTTGAGTTCTTCTGCTTACACAAAACAAGTATGACCTTAGCAGGTTGCCCACCTATTTCAGTAACAGGGACAACATGGTAACAACTAACCAACACTGAAGCTCTGTAGGTCAGACTATTCTTTTTTTTTGACTCAAAGTAGTCTCACTCTGTTGCTCAGGCTGGAGTGTAGTGGCATGCTCACGGCCACCACAATCTTGACCTGCTGGGTTCAGGTGATCCTTCTGCCTCAGTCTTCCAAATAGCTGGAACTATAGGCGTACACTACCATACCCAGCTAGTTTTTTTATTTTTATTGTAGAGACAAGGTCTCACCAAGTTGCCCAAGCTGGTCTCAAACCCCTGAGCTCAGGCAATCCTCTAGCCTTCGCCTCCCAAAGTGCTGTACTGGGATTATAGGCTTGAGCCACTGCGCCCTGACAGTCAGACTATTCTTATGACAACTTTGGCTGTACTGTTGTTATGTAGTATTATTATAGTAACCATCCTCACTCAGTGTTTGGCAGTTTAGTGCTACCATGAAGTGTTTGTGACATTGATATCTTATCATTCCTGCTGGCGAGGATGTGGAGAAAATGGAATGCTTCTACACTGCTGGTGGGAATACAAACTAGTGCAACCTCTTTGGAAGACAGTGTGGCAATTTCTGAAAGAACTAGAAATTGACCTTCCATGTGAACCAGGAATTCCCCTATTGGGAATATACCCGGAGGAACTCAGATTATTCTACAAAAAAGATATCTGCACACAAATGTTTGTTGCACTCTATTCACAATAGCAAAAACATGGAACCAACCATGTTGCCCATCGAAGCTGGACTGGATAAAGAAAATGTGGTACATATACACAATGGAATATTATGTAACCATAAAGAAGGACAAATATGTGAATGTTGCAGCAACTTGGATGGATTTAGACTCGATCATACTCAGTGATCTATCACAGAAACAAAGAACAGAGTACCATATGTTATCATTCATAAGCAGACCTTGAACAATTATAATACTATAAGAAAGCATTTGGCAGTAATGGGAAACTGTCAGGGGAGGTGGGGTGAGATTGGCAGTCGAGGGAAACTGCTAGGGGAGGGAGGGGTATGCCTCATCAACAAGGGTAACTGCATAATCAATGTTTGTATACCTAACCCTGAATTGTACCCCACATCTTTATAATAAAAAAATTATAATAAAATATTACAAAGAAATCTTATCATCCCTACTGAAGTTAGGGAGCCTAGTTTAGTGACAGCAGTGTTCACTATCATTGATAGCCTTTAGAAAATGACTACCACAAATCTCTTTAAAGAAGCTAGAGCCCACCTAGCAAATGTATTTTTCACAACAGTGTTAAAAAAACAAACAAGTGTTTATAATGCTGCAGAGGGCATGAAGAGGGCATGTTTGAGCAGATCTTGCATAATAAACTCACTGTAGTATTTACTTTCTCTCTAAGGGATATCTTCCTCAGTTGTGTACTGAGAAATCACTGGCATTCCAACTTCATTTGGTATTGGTTACCTTACTTAGTATTGGCCACTTTATTTAGTATTGGTCACCTTTAGGTCCAAGTTTCACTCAACAAACTAAGCAATCTGTTAAAGTCATTCTCAGCCCCCCAGTCTCACACATTGAATCTACAATCTTAACCCTGCCCTTGTACAACCTTCAGTGTTTTATGCTCTATTCACCTTGCCTTCCCCACCCTAGCTTCCTGGCCCTGGTAGAATTGAAGAGCAGAACAACTTCTCAGTCACCAAAAAGGTGTATGCCATGTGCTATTAGGCAAAGAAATAATTCTCACTGTTTGGAAAGCTGGAACTTGAGCATAAAGAATTCACCAGAGATTCCAGGTGTTGCTGAAAGGAAATTCCTAATTCTGCTCCCAAATATTCAAATGAGTGGAAAACAGAATCTAACTAACGCTGTACTAAGTTAAAGAGCTGCATATATAACATAAGAGAAGGAATATATTTCTTCAATTAGTGGCCTTACAGGAAAAGAGATATGCTGTTTTCTGAGGGTAAATGTTACTTAGTTTAGTCTCTACGTGTTTTTTATACACAGTATTTGCATATAATTTTTTAAAATGACACTATCAGAGAGGCTAAAAAATGAGCCAGAGTGACGAGAGAAAATATTGGAATTTTCTGACAGGGTCTTTAAAGCAACTATGAAAATATTTTAAAGGTTCTAGTGGAAAATGTAGACAACATATATTCACAGAAAAGATCTTTGCAAAGAGATGAAAACTATAAAAAGGGACAAAGTGCTAGAAATAAAAAAACATGATACCAGAAAAAAATAACATATTCAAAATGTGTTACAGCAACCTAAAAAGCAGAGGAAGTAATCCATAAATGTGAAGAAAGTTCAGTAAAAATTAACCAAATTTAAATGCAAAGAGAAAAAAGAATTAAAAAAAATAAAACAAAGCAAATGGGAACTAAGGAAAAATATTAAATAATCTAACACATTTGTAATGATATTCCAGAGGCAGAAGAGAGAGAAAATAGGGGTAGAAAAATATTTGAAGAGATAATAACTGAAGAGCTAAAGCTTTTTAAGTTGATATATCGAGTCACATATTCAAAATTCATTGAAAACCACAACCAAGATAGATACAGATTAAACCAAATCTAAACACACCATACTCAAATACACTAAAGTTAAAGAAGTCTTTAAAGCAGCCAAATTGAAAAAAAAAAGACATTCTATACCAAAGTGCAGTGATAAGAATGATAGCTGACT
Organism: Carlito syrichta; assembly: GCF_000164805.1. Taxonomy (NCBI): domain Eukaryota; kingdom Metazoa; phylum Chordata; class Mammalia; order Primates; family Tarsiidae; genus Carlito; species Carlito syrichta. Next base: position 945,037 of record NW_007247778.1, on the reverse strand, counting down.
TTCTACCAGAAGTATAGAGGCCATAATAAAACAATGTAAAGACATCTTTTAAATGCTTAAAGAAAAAAACCTATTAGCCTAGATTTCTAGATTCTCATAATCCCATGAACATATCCTTCAAAACTGAAGCCAAAAACCACATTTTCAGATATGTAAAATATGAGATAATTCACTCCAACATACCTATGCTGCAAGAAAAACTGGAAGAAATTTATCATACTGAATGGGTGATCATGACCTAGGAAAAGCAGATCTACAGGAAGGAATGAAAAACGTCAAAAAAAGTAAATATACAATGTGTCATTATCTTTGTTATTTATATTTACATATGCATGTCTAATATCCTTAAAAGATGACTTTTTAAAACAAAATTAATAATGCTTTGTGGTACATATTACACATGAAAAATGTAAAATATATGATAACAACATAAAGAATAGTAAGGTAGTAACATGAATTATACTATATTCACAGGTTTATATTGTTTTGGAAAAAGTATAATATTTGAAGGTATATTTTAATAAGTTAAAGTGCATATTGAATTACTAGTATAACAATTAAAAATCACAAAAAGGAATATATCTAAAAAGTCAATAAAGAAGATTAAATGGAATATTTAGAATTATCCTTCACCCAAAGAAAGGTATAACAAAGTAAAAAGAAATGGGAGGAACAAATACCAAGATGTTAGTCTCTGCCCAGTCTTATCGATAACTACATTAAATGTAAGTGAATCAAACACTTCAAATTTGAAAAAAAGTAAAAGGTAGTTTTGCATACTACTTAAAAGGCAAGACCCAACTATATGCTCTTTACACAAAACACACTTTAAAATCAAACATATAGAATGGTTGAAAATAAAATGAAGAAATGCTAAGCAAAAAAGAGCTAGAGTGGTGACATTAATGTAAGGCTAATAGAAGTCAAAATAGAGAGAATCATTGTAAATAGAGAGGGACATGCAATGATAAAAGAATGAATTCATCAAGAAGCCATAATAATTTTAAATGTTTTGACTACTAATACTGTGTTTCAAAATACTTAAAGCAAAACTGATATGACTAAAAGAAACAGATGAACCCTCAACTACAGTTAGAGGTTTTAACATCTCTTTCTTGAGAAATTAATACACTAAATAGTCAGATAATCAGTAAATCTACAGAAGATTTGACAACACTAATCATCCAACTGAACTGGTTGACATTTATAGATTAAGACATCCAGCAACTGTGTAGTACATATTCTTTGTGTGTAGGTGATAAAACAGGGTGCTAAATTTAGAAATCAATAACAAGCTATCTAAAAAAGTTCAAATATTTGGAAATAAAGCAACACTTTAAAAAATATCCCATGAATTAAAGAAGATAGCATAAGGGAGATTAGACAGAGTTTCAAACTGAAGTATAATAGAAGCATAATGTATAAAAATTTGTGACATACTTAGAAAATTATGAATTTAAATGGATATACTAGAACTGAAGAAAAGTATAAAATCAATGATCTGATTTTTATGCTTAAGAGGTGGCTCACACTTGCAATCCTAGCGCTTTTGGAGGCCAAGGCAAAAGAATCACTTGAGGCCAGGAGTTCGAGGCTAGCCTGGACAACATAGTGAGGTCTTCTCTCTACCAAAAAAATTGTAAAATATAGTTGGGCATGGTAGCATGCACCTATAGTCCCAGCTCCCTGGAGGCCAAGGCAGAAGGATCGCCTGAGCTTAAGAGGTGGAGGCTGCGGTGAGCTGTGATTGTGCCACTGAGACTCCAACTCAAAAAGAAAGAAACAAGAAAATAAAAGGCAAATTAAACTGAAAATACATGTAAATAATAGAATTAGCAGCAGAAGTAAATGAAATAGAAAACAACTAATAGAGAAAGCAACAAAATCAAAAGTGTTACTTAGACTTGGAAATACGAGGTCTGACAATTAAGTTCACTTGTAAATGTTTATGGTATCTTTATTTATAGTAGAAAAAACTGAAAATAACAAACTTTCATCAACAGGTGAATGTATAAACAAATTGTGTTATATTTATACAATGAAATAGGAAATGAACTACTGATATATGCAGTAATACAGATAAATATAAAAAACATTATACTAAGTGATAAAAGACAGACAAAAGAGAAAATACTATATGATTCCACTTATAGAAAATTTGAATAGGCAAAGTCCATATATCAATTTTTGCCTACCAGGACATAGAACAAATGAAACTGACTGGGGTGGACTACCAGAGAAACTTTTGAGGGTGAAGGAAATGGCCTGTGTCATGAATGGAGTGATGCATATCTCAACTGCACACTTAAAGTGGGCATATTCATTTTCACAGCTTTTTAAAGTCAAAATACCATAAAATTCTCCCTTTGATGACTTTTAAAAAATTAAACAGCTGTGCAACCACCATGATCTAGCTTTAGAACAATTCCATTACCTCAACAAGTTCCCTCTTTTTTATTTGTAGTTAATCCTCACTTACATGTCCGGTCCTATGCAATCACAAATTAGACTTTTGCCTCTAGAGTTCTGTCTTTTCTTGAAATTCCACATAAGTGAAATCATAAAATAAGTAGCCTTTTGTATACAACTTCTTTCACTCAGGATAATGTTTTTGTATGTACCAGTAGTTCGTACCTATTTATTACTGAGTAGTATTCCATTATGTGAATTTATATATCCAACTAATATAGATTATTTCCAGGTTTGAGATGTTACAAATAAGCTGCTATTAGCATTTATATTAAGTCCTTGTGTTGGCATTAGAAACCAACAAACCTGACCTGACATCTCAACTCTGCTATTCAGTGACTAAATTACCCTGGAAAAGTAATTTAACTTTCTGTTTCCTCACCTGTAAATGAGGGTAAATAATTCTTTAGTTTATCAGTGTTGGGAGAATTAATTGAAATAGTGTTTATAAACTACCTAGTAAAATACAAAAAGAAAGAGTTTAATAAAAGGTAGTTAAGGATAGTAATAAAGATAGATAATGCCTCAAATACTTTGTTATTTGAAGAAGAGCGTTAGCATAAGCAAATAATACACTGATTAGCCCCAAACTCCCAGCCAGATCAAACCACAGGTACTGTACATGGGGAACCAAAAATAAATAAATAAATAAAAACTGGAATTATTTTTTGGAAGGCAAGCCCCTTGTAGTACAAACTCCCCCCAATAGCTAAGTGTTCTAGAAACCCATTGGCATCTAACGTTGTTGTGAGATACTGTGTTTGGCTTCAGTGAATTTTTTTTGGAGATTATATTTCAATGCCTTTGTCCATTTCATGATGGGTATTAACACCTGCCCACACCACTCTAAGTGTTTAGCAGTCTTTGACCAAAAGGGCATCATCCCCGTGCCTCACCTTCCCTATTCACCCAATCTTACCCTGAGTGACTTTTTTCTGTTTCCTCGGGTGAAAAAGTTCTCAGAGGAAAACGTTTTGCTGATATGGAAGGGGTGAAACAAAAATGGCAGAAACACTAAAAGGCATCAAAATTGACAAGTTCAAAAACTACTGTGAGCAGGGGCAAAAGTGTCTCAATAGGTGTATTGCATCAAACGGAGAAGACTTTGAAGGTGACTGAAGTTTAAACATGAAAGCATAAGTACAGAGTTTTTAATAAATAAATTCTCATGGTTTTTGTTTTGTTTTGTTTTTTTGCTCTCCCCTCATATATGTGGTTTAAAGGATTTGCTGATATTTATTTTGATTCTTCCTTCTTTTCTGGAATCTCACCTGGCATGTGGATCAGTAAAACCCTTCCAATGCAGGCCACAAGATAAAGGTGTCCTTAGGTAAGAGACCAAAATGCAAAAAAATACAAAGCAAGAAAGCAAATAGTAGTCATAACTGTGGCTAATAAAGCCTCCTTGAATGGCTCAAGATCTTAGAGGTTATCGAAAAGAACAGGAAGGACAACGGCATGTGCCCTCACCTAAATTTATTTCATGTAAAACATTTTGTCTCTGCATCTAATATATGCCTAGGAATAGATTGTAAGTGGTTACAGCCTCAAGGCAACTGGGATAACTACAAGCATTCTTCAACATCAAAAAACTTCTATCTAGTTAAGAAAATAAGCCTAACATCCAGGAAGGAGTCAGCCATCTATCTACACAAGACAGTACATAGTCAATTGCTTGGTTATGTGGTTCAAATTCAGTCACTGTGGAAGTCTGGAGGGGAAAGAGATTTACACAGAAATGATGGAAACCTTTTTGAAGAATTTAAGATTTGAGGTAGATGTCAAGTATTCCCTCTTTTAAGACAGATAACTTTAATGAGGACTCAGAGAAAGAAGTTATACAGAAATAGCAAACAGATGTTTGGAGGGCAAAGAGGTAAAGATGGATGCACTGTGAAATAATCACTCAATTTCAATAAACATGACACTTAAAGTCATGGATTGATAACCAATATGGCTGCTTAAAATAAACAATGCTCAGTGTAATATCCACAAATTAAAGAATTATGGATTTTACACACAATGATTTTGAGGTTAGGTATCAAGAAAATAGCCCTCTTGCAATACAGAATGTGGCAAAATATTTTACAATGATATACAATTGACCACACATTGTACAACATGTATGTTATAATGATTATATGTTAATGCAGTGTATACTGTGGAACCTTTGAAAGATGTAGATGCTATACACATAAACAAGTAAAAAGGAAGTTAATTTGACCATAATCCCACAATCCAGAGAGTAGCTTTGTTAGCATGTTGTCATTATCTTTTCAGAACTGTTTACGTGTGTGGGTGAAATGGTGGTACTGAAGTCACTTATGAGTCTTACATAATGCATTAAAATTCCTTCATCCTCCCCTTGCATGGAAACCAGGTCACTTTAGATCATGAAAGTCCTTCTGTCACTTTTAGCGATAAAGCAGTTTTGTTCTGTCAATATCAAGCCCAGAGTAATAATCTATGCTTCAATCTTTGCTTAAAGGTAAAGCTCCACCACTCCCGCCACCTTCCCTATCCACCATCCTGGTCCCGTGTGTGGAGCTGCCTGCAGTGAGTATGGAAGACTTTTTCCTTCCTCACCCACCTCTTCTATGTCTCTAACTTACACACTTGTATTCTGACCCTCTGGAATTGGAACAGTGGGAGAGAGAAGAAAGAGATACAGGAGTATTCTTGCTTGACAGATGTCATGAGTTGGTCTTAATACTGTTTGTACTTAGCAAGTACTGAAGCTCATGCTTTCTCTACTGAAGTATTTCACAGGTTCTTTGGACATCCCTCTCCCTACCCAATTTCTGGAGTTTCTCACTTGTAAATCTCTTAGTACACCTAGATGCATTTCTTCTGACTGGTCACTTAAGCTTTCCTGGGCTTGTAAGCATCTGGAAGTACATCTCCAGCTTGCTTTACTAAGGTTCCCTGTCTCTCCAAGAGGTCCCTTTTGGACAGGATCTAAAACAACTGCTCACCAACTCTCTCTGGCATATGGTCCTCAAGTGTGGCCCATAAGAAATATCAACCTCTTACCCATGACAAGAGTGAAATTACTTTCCAAGCTGCAACTTCTAGTTCACTTCTGACAGCTACTTACTTACCTCTGCTTCTCTCTCTTACATCTCTCAAGCCTGAGTCACTCTACAGATGTATGTTAAGTTCTCTGAGTGGTTTCATTGAAATCTCTTTCCTAGGCTTTAAAGTGGGGAGGACAGGTATGGAACTCACAGAAGACCAATAACTATCGCTCTAATTCTGAGGGGGACCCAAAACACCCAGCATTATCTTTTGGAGGTGGGCCCCTTGTAGTACAGGCTTCCCCTGCTAGGTAAGTGTTCTAAGAAACCATTGGCATCAGTGTACCAGCTAGGGTTGATGTGAGAGGCTGCATTTGGCTTCAGTTAATTTTATTTTGGAGAGTCTTTCAACACATTTGTCCATTTCATGATGGGTGATTTATAAGTGCACCTGACCACACCATGCTGAGTGTTCAGCTATTTTTGACCATAAACAGCCCAAGCCTGTGCGCCACCTTCCCTATTCACCTGATATTGCTCTGAGCGACATTTTTTTTGTTTGTTTCCCTGGATGAAAAAGTCCTCAAAGGGAAACATTTTGCTGATGTGAAAGGGGTGAAACAAAAAACAGCAGGAGCACTAAACGACATCAAAATTGATGAGTTCAAAAACTGTTTTGAGCAGTGGAAAAAGTGTCTTGGTAGGTGTATTGCATCAAACAGAGTACTTTGAAGGTTACTGAAGCTTAAACATGTAATAATACACGTTTTTATAAATAAATTTCAGGTTTTTTGGGGGGTCCCCCCTCATAAATTCTTTTCTCATTGGAAGCCAGATTCTGCTTATACTTCTGAGGTAGATGAGAGGTTGAGTTGTAAGACTTTTGTGATCCTTCTAGATCCTACATGGTGTTCTCACTTCTCACATCTATTATCTTAGGGTCTCGTTTTAGATTGACTAATAGAGTTTTATGTGTTTATGTATAAGTAGACATGTACATAGAAACAGTTGGTTTCCATAATGCATAAATTTGGCAACCCATTGTGGCAGAGACCAGGTAGTTGTTCACCAACCATTTCTCCTTCCTCCTGAACACACAGGTATATTTCCATCTTCCCTTGCACTTCCATGTGACTGTGACTCAGTTCTAGTCAATAGAACATGAGTGGACATGATATGTACCACTTCTAGGCTGGTCCATAAAAACATCCCATGCATAATCCTAGATTTTTTTTTTCTCTCCCATCTGCTTGAACCATGGAATACAACCATCTTGGAAGCCACATGTTAAGAATGGTAGTGCCACAACTAGTAAAAGTTGGGATCTTGAATCTTTACAAGGAGGAAAGCCTCCCACCAACGATGAACATTTACTTATTGTCTTAGTCCATTCATGCTGTTATAACAAAATACCTTGGATTGAGTAATTTATAAACAATAGAAATTTATTTCTTACAGTTCTGAAAGCTGAGAAGTCAAAGGTCAAGTCTCCAGCAGATTTGAATAGATGGTCCTTTGACATGTCCTTACATGGCAGAGGGGCAGAAGGGGTTAACAAGCTACCTTGAGTCACCTTTATAAGAGCACTAATACTTATAATGAGGGCTCCACTTTCATGGCCTCGTCACCTCCCAAAGGTCCCAAGTCTTAATACCAACAAATTGGGGATTCGATTTCAACATACGAATTTTGAAAGGACACAAATATTAACATCTAGTACCATGTTTAACTTTATGAGAGTGAGAAAGAATTTCTATTGCACTATTTCATTGAATTTTGCTGTTTCAACTGCAAACATTGATCTAATTAATATATCTTTTTTACATTGGTGTACTTTTTTCTTGTTGATTTGAAAGAGCTCTGTATATTATCATTGAGTATATAATACATAATTTGTATCATAAAGGTTGCAACAAAATTCTCAGCTTCTTTGTATTTAAAATTGTCTTTATGGCATTTTGAGTGTCTAAAAAATTAAAATGGTGATCTGGCAACCATTACTTTCATGGTTTGAGCCTTTTACCAAAATGTTTTAAAAGGTATTCTGGAATGTTGATAATTATAAACTCAACTGCCAATGTTTCTGCTGATATGCTGGACTTTCCAGGCACTCTTAATTTTTGGTTTGGAATCTTCTCATTTAGAACTACACTAAGAGTTTTGAAATACTTATTTGAAACTCACTTTGAGATACTCAAGGAAAGAATTCTTGGCCAAGAAGGGGGTGGGAAATATATGCAACTGGACTCAATGACTAAGACTAATCTCATACCACTGAGGAAAAATATATTGCCAAAATTCACATCATAACCTTCAGATTTAGAGTTTTGAAAATTCAGGTTTCATCCCCATCTCCTGTCAGACACTCAACACTCCCAATGTAATTCTTGCCTGGCTGGGAATCTTCAAAAAACCCCTTGTTATCTCTGTCCTCTTGAACCATGATTCATGCACCCAAGTTTCACAATCAACCTTCTCTCCCACATAAAACTATATCCTATTTCTTTGGATAACTAAAATGAAAAACAGAATCTGAATTAATGTGATCTAAATTCTTGTATATTTGTATTTCCTGTACCCCAACCAAAGCAGCAAAAAATGGAAGAATTTGTGCAACCTTGAGGAAGATGTCCCTAAAATCATGCTATCTCAGGTACTTCCACTTCATTTATGGATAGGGCTACCTTGAATCAGACAGTGATAAATGTAGTCATTTCGCTTCTTTTGATTCCATACCAAAAAAAAAAAATCCAACAGTGTTTTCAATGGCCTAATTTAGTATACTCAGGATTTTAGTTAGTAAAACACAAAATGATATTTAGGGAAAATGTTGTATGTTGAAAAAATCTACCTTCCCAGTTCTTAACAGTGCTTGGCATGTAAGGATCATTCATCATATGTGTGTTGAATGAATGAAAACTTTCACCATCCTAGGACACAAAATGTGGTTTGAAGTTTTGATGTGGAGTTGTACCTGAGAAGTAAAAGTAACAGGATACAAATTATGCTTTGGCAAAATTTTCATCTATCGTTCAGAGGATTGGGAACCTAAAAAAGACACAAGCTTAGGGAATCAAAGCAACAAAAAGGAGAAATGGAAAGACTTAAGTCAAGGGTGTGATCAGGAATTGGTACAGGTGAGGTGAGGACTGTCCAGGTAAATGTCATCAGCTTGAATCACTATTTGTGAGAAACCAAGAAAGAGGTTCTATTTCTGGATCTCTAACCCATTCCATTGATCTATGTGCCTATTCCTGTACCAATACCATGCCATCTTGATTACTGCAGATTTGTAATATTGTTTAAAGTCTAGAAATGTGATGCCTCCAGCTTTGTTCCTTTTGCTGAGAATCACTTTGGCTATTTGTGTTCTTTTTTGCTTCCATATGAATTTCTGTATTGTCATTTCTAGGTCTGTGAAGAATGATGTTGGCAATTGGATGGGTATTGCATTGAATTTGTAAATTGCCTTGGGTAGGATGGACATCTAGACAATATGGATGCATCCACACTGTTGGTGGGAAGGTAAACTTGTCCACCCTCTATGGAATACAAGGTAGTGATTTCTCAAAGAACTAAAAGTTGAACTTCCATATGATCCAGCAATCCCTCTCCTGGGAATATACCTAGCGGAACATAAATTGTTCTACAAACAATAACCTCCACATTCATGTTTATTTATTGTTCTACAAATAATAACCTGCACATTCATGTTTATTGCCACACTATTCACAATAGCAAGAATACGGAACCAACCCAGATTCCCATTAAAAGTGCACCAGATAAAGAAAATGTGGTACATATACATGATGGCATATTATGCAGCCATAATGGAGAACAAAATAATGACTTTTGCAGCAACTTGGATGCAGTTGGAGGCCATCACAGAAAAAAAAAATACTGCATGTGCTCACTTATAAGTGGGCCCTGATTACTAGTCACTTCAGTACAAAGGTGTGACTGGCAATCATGGTCACGACTAGGAGAGGGAGGGAGGGAGAAGGGAGGAAGGCACATGGAAACACAAACAGGGGAGAGAGGGCCAGTTAGAAACCCAAACTTCGCCTATATGCAACCTACTTATGTTGCAAACCCTCACTTGTATATCATAACTCTAAAATTAAAGAAAAAATTAAAAATAGAGAGTTTCAGGGAGAAGAATCTCGAAAGAGCATATGGCAGAGAACTCCAAAGGCCTGATAGGGCAGAAACTGATTCCCAGCCTTTCCCTGATGGAACATGAGCTCATTTGTTACCTACCAGAGGACTCCAAGTTACTCACTTATCACAAGACTTCAGTCACTGTACACATATTTAAATTATCATGTTCACAGGCATTGATTTCTTTTCATTCAGCCTCTTGCTCCAGTTGTCTCAGGATAGGACTTCCACCAGTAAAACCAAGGCAGCAAGAGGAAAAATCTTGAATACTGGAAGGGGTCTCAAGATAAAAGGAAATTTGAGACCCTTCCCCCTAAAAGTGAAAAACATAACCAGGGTATCTCAGGAATTGTACCCCAAAATGGAGTGAGATCTATCCTCACAGTGGATTGTTCATAAAAGAACACACAGTTTTTGTGTATTTAAATGTGCGACAAATATCATTGGCATTTAGCAAGCACTCTAATATTATTTATTATTGTCATCCTATGAATGTATTAAGGCAGAATATCCTCTTAGATTAGCTTATCAGTGAGCAGGAATGGGATAGTCAGAGGTCTAGGGGAGCTTAACTCCAACAAGGAGCTAGAAGATTGGATTGTCAAGATCTATAAGTGTTTCTCAAAGTATGGTCACCTGAACCAGAAGAACTAGCACTGCCTGGGAACTTGTTAGAAATGTAAACTATTGGGCCTAGCCTCAGACCTACTGAATCAGAAATTCTGGAGGTTAGACCCAGCGATCTATGTTTAATAATTCCTCCAGGTGATTTTGACACCTGCTAAAGATTGTAAGCCACCAAGAGCCTGGTCTAAAGCACACCAAGGTCAAGATCTGACAAGACTCTTTAGAGGAAACCCCTAAGTAGTCATGATGGCATTGGTTAACTAGACAGGTACCAGGATGAAAAAAGAAACCACAGACAGAGAATACCCAAGGTCCTCCCGCCTACCTCAATGTCTGGCTCAAATGTAAGCCATGATATCCCACAGAATGTTTTTGTATGCCTAGAGTTTAGACTTTAACTTGCAAAAAAGTAATTTTTTAAAAAACAGCGTGATTCAATGGAATGACTCTAGATACTGAAATTGAAACCTCAGTTTGCAATATAATCTTGGGTAATTTATATAACTTCTCTGAGTTTTTATTTGGGCTCAGCCTGTAATCCTGCGCCTTTGGGAGGATGAGGTGAGTGGATTGCCTGAGCCCGCGGGTTCAAGACCCACCTGGGCAGCGAGACCTCATCTCTACAGTAAATCAAAAAATCAGCCGGGCGTGGTAGCGCATGCCTGTAATTCCGGCTACTTGGAAGGTTGAGGCGGAAGGATCGTTGAGGCTGTGGTGGCCGGGAGCGGCCACTGCACTCCAGTCTGGGCGACAGAGTGAGACTCCAACTCAAAAATAAAATAAAATAAAATAAAATAAAATAAAATAAAATAAAATAAAATAAAATAGAAAACATGAAAGTTTACTTCACAAGGTTGTTTTGAAAATGAAATAGAATAATGATATGAGACTTTTGCCAAACCAGGTCTCTGGCACATAGTAAGTGGTCAATAAATGATAGCAGTGAGACCGTGATGTGTGTTATTTGTATTATTACCATTAGATTTAACCACATAAAAGGGAAGACGAAACTATTTACTGATCTACAAAAATGACAGTTCTATATGGTTCTACCTAGTTTACCTCCTTTCATAATTTGAGTGTAAGCATAGTAAACTCAATACATCTCTCTCAAAACTACTTAATGACCTCATGAGAGGATTATGGCCAGTTGATGTGCATCTTTGCCTCCTGGAATTATTGTGTATTCTAGGGTCTCAGTTTACTTCAGGGTCCTAGTACCCCGCAGTAGAGGCATGGAAGAGAATGTGAAGGTATTGTTATATAACCGAGTTCAAGCCATGGCAGGATGGAATCATGGACCCCATGTTTGAAAAGAAAAGAAAAACCCTATCACTGTTATCTGTCAGTAGACCGTTAGCCAAACTTAAGAGAGGCAAAGGGGGAGTTGAGGAGCCATCCGGGGAAAAGACCAAGTGATAACACACTGACTTGTTCCTCTAACTTCTTAAAGAACCACATAGTATTGTGGCTGTTATAAAGAGCTCTACACCAACTGGCTTTTCCTCTAAAGCAATGCATCTCAGATTGTAATGTGCATAAAAGAATCCCCTCAACCTTGCTAAAATACAGATTTGAATTCACTGAATCTGGGGTAGGGCTCTAAATTCTCATTTCCAACCAGCTTCCACATGACTATACTTTGGAAAGCAAAAAGTTGAAGATTTTATACAAAATTGGTTTACTGCCTGGCACAGTGGTTCACACCTGTAATCCCAGCACTTTGGGAAGCTGAGGCAAGAGGATTGCCTGAGCCCATGGGTTCAAGATCAGCCTGGACAACATGGTGATACCTTGTCCCTATAATGAAAAAAAAAAAAAATTAGCCAGGCAAGGTGGTGCACGCCTGTAGTTCCAGCTACTTGGAAGACTGAGGCAGAAGGATTGCCTGAACTCAGCAGGTCGAGGCTGTGGTGGCTGTGAGTGTGCCACTGCACTCCAGCTGGGAGACAAAGTGAGACTCTGACTCAAAATAAAATAAAGTAAAAGAAACCGGTTTACTGTGAGTGGAAGTAGGAGCTGCTGAAAGAGGTGAGGAACATCTGGAACTCACTGAGCATTGATGACAAATGGAGGCATCAAACACACATGAAGATGAAAACATTCTAGCTTTATCAGGGATCAGCAAACTATAGCCCACCGTTTGTCTTTGTACATAAGTTTTATTGGAATACATCCATGCTTATTCATTTATGAAAAACCTATCACTATTTCCACTCTACTATGTCAAAGCTGAGTAATTGCAATGAAGATCATGTGATCTGCAAAGTTTAAAATATTTGCTGTCTGACCTTTTGTAAGAAGAGCTTGTTGACACCTGAGCTAGAGACATCTGCCCTGTTCCCCTGTAGTATGAGATATGCATAAAAGAAGGTCTGCTTGCCTTCTCACCAATTTTCAGTCTTGTAGCATATAAGAGTCAGAAAAAGAATCTCAGAACTGGAACCAAAGCCAGTTCTGAGTATTAATAGGCTGTGCATTTGATAATCATGTCTGTCTTTACTATGTGCCCAGGTCCATGTTAAGTTCTCTAGAGAGTATTCTAAATGTCAGAGAAATGTCTCAGTTTGAAGCTCAACATCTAATTGAAGGTGATTTTCCTTTTCCTTTATAGTTTTTCTTTACATCATTTTCCTGAAGATTAAATACACCAAGTGTACTATGAAAAGCCCCTAAAAAACAAGATTATCTTTTGGAGGGTAGATCCCTTGTGGTACAGGCTTCTCCCAATCGATAAGACTTCTAGAAACCCATTGACATCCATATACCAGCTAGTATTGTTGTGAGAGACCGTGTTTGGTTTCAGTGAGTTGTTTGTTTTTGGTTTTTTTTGGAGATACTTTCAACACATTTGCCCATTTCATGATGGGTGATTTACGAGCATACCTGCCCACACCAAGTTAAGCAGTTTTTTACCAAAATGGCATGAACCCCATGCCATATCCTCCCTATTCACATGATCTTGCCCCAAGCCACTTTTTTTGTTTGTTTGTTTCCCTGGATGAAAAAAGTCCTCAAAGGGAAATGTTTTGCTGATGTGGAAGAGATTAAACAAAAAGCAGCAGAAGCACTAAAAGACATCAAAATTGATGAGCTTAAAAACTGTTTTGAGCAGTGGAAAAAGCATTTCGATTGGTGTATTACATTCAATAGAAAGTACTTTGAAGGTGACTGAAGTTAAACATGTAAGGATAATTTTTTATAAATAAATTTTGTTTTTTGGGGGTGTCCCCTTGGATTAGTCCATTTTGCATTGCTATGAAGGAATATTTAAGGATGAGTAATTTATCTTTAAAAAGTGGGGGAAGGTCTAGTTGGTTTATGGTTCTCCAGGCTGTACAGGAAGCATAGTGCCAACATCTACTTCTGGCGAGCTTAAAATCATGTCAGGAGGGGAAGGGGGACCAGCTGTGTCACATGGCAAGAGCAGAAGCAAGAGAAGCAGGAGGTGACACCAGCCTCCTCTAAACAACCAGTTCTGTGTGTACTAAAAGCAAAAACTCACTTACTTCTTTTTTTTTTTTTTTTTTTTAGTTGGAGTCTCACTCTGTCGCCTAGGCTGGAGTGCAGTGGCCGCTCCAGGCCACCGCAGCCTCCACCTGCTGGGCTCTGGCGATCCTTCCGCCTCAGCCTTCCGAGTAGCTGGAACTACAGGCGCGCGCTACCACGCCCGGCTAATTTTATTGATTTATTGTAGAGATGAGGTCTCGTCAAGTTGCCCAGGCGGGTCTCGAACCCGCGGGCTCAGGCAATCCACTCACCTCAGCCTCCCAAAGGCTCGGGATTACAGGCTGAGCCACCGAGCCCAGAGAACAGCACCAAGCCATTCCCGAGGGATCCACCCACCTGACCCAAACACCTCCCACTAGGCCCCGCCTCCAACATTGGGGATTCCATGTCAACATGAAACTGGGAGGGGACAACATCTAAGCAAGTGATTAACCAGTTGATCAGTCTCTAGGTACCTGTGGAAAAGCAAGTTCTCCATTATTTCACCACTTAATTAGGGCTCATTTTGTCATGTTTATTTTAAACTTGTTCTTAATTTAAACATTTTAATATTAGTATTAGTCAGTGATCTATCACAGAAACAAGGAACGGAGTACCACATGTTCTCACTCATACGAGGACCCTGAACATTTACCATCATACTATAAGAAAGGGATTAGCAGTAGTAGGACACTGCCAGGATGGAGGTGGGGGGAGAATACAACATCAATAAGGGTACCTGATCCCAAACCAGGGGAAGTGGGAACCAAAGGGAGGCCCAGACTTTACCTATACAGTGCCCACTTGTATACCTAATCCTGAATTGCTCCCTACATCTTTAAAATAAAATATATTTTCAAAAATTTTTAAAAACTTAGAAATATTAGTATCAGTAACAATATTGTATAAACAATTTGATATTATAATTTGTATCATACACATTTCTCTATGCTGCTGTATGGCTTTAATAGTCTTGATTTTTTAGTCACATAATATTCTACCAAATATGTTCCTTAAATTTACTTAACCTTTAATATACTATTGCCCATGCACTTATCAGAATTGAAAAATCATTGTTTTTAGTTAATTTGGGGCAAATACTAAAGGACAATTATGCTGCAAATATAGGGGTGGATTCATCATCATCCCTGAACAGGATTTTTTTATTCTCTTTCCTTTCTTAGTACCTGAGAGTAGAATATGAGTTGACATTGCTAATTCCTTTCATTTGAGCTAGAACCAGAAACTAGAATCTTTTTAGGACATTATTTACTCAAGAATCAAAATAAGGTATGTCTGATTTAAATTAAATCTAAGAGAGGGGAGAACCAAGATGCTTGACTGAAGACATCACATGATTGCCACTCTCAGCAAAGAAACCTATATGGAGGAGCAGACCTAGGCCTTGGAGGGCAGACCTGAAAATGCAAGCTGAAGTCAATCAGTCAGTCATCTGGGGAGGTGGAAGATAGACAGCTCCAAGTCCTGGACACCCATAGAAGCGGCTCCAACATAAGATTGGGAGAGCGCCTTTAGACACAAAAGGGGTGAGTGAAAAGGATAGCTTTTTTTCTCTACATACATCATACAAGACTCTGCAGTCTTAGCCAAGGAAGATACAGCCCAGGCCCTACCCCAACCTGCAACCCTCCCACACTTGCTGGGTGCAGAGTGTTGCCCTAAATAGAGTCGGAGGCCCTGGTGGTGGCCATTGGAAGCCCATGGAATTCCAGTTCCTAGGAGCTCCACCAGTGCTGCCAACAACCCAATGGAGAAGCTCAGTGGAAAACATCCTGAAGGGGTAATCTGTGCCACATGGGTACTCCCCTACCCTACTACCCCCCCCCCCCCGCCTACAGCACCCAATAGGTGTAATATGTCCATCTTGAGGAGGATGTTTCTCTGTGCTGGCAGCCATTATGCCCAGCTCAGGGCTACAGATATGGCTTTCCCTCAGGGGACTACCATTATTGCCATAGTCCCACAGAGCAGGATGGGATCTAAGAGGTGGGGTGTCTCAGCACAACAAGGTGGTGGCAGTGGCCCCACTCACCTGCAGTCTGAGGAAGAAATAAGAACCACCCCCCCCAACTGCTTCCCTTCTACCCCTGGGCAAAAGGGGACATTCAGATGGGAGGAGGCTACTCCACCCCCCCACCAAGAGCATTTGAGCCAGAATAGAGCAACAGAGTCCCACCTGGCCACCTGCCATCTTGCTAGTGAGACATGGGGATTGGTGGGGAGCCCAGGAGAGCTCCAGCCAGTGCTCGTGTCACATATGCCAGAGGCAGGGAAAGCCTGTAAAACAGAGTAAAGGTCTCACCCAGTTCCCACAAGACTGCACCAGAGAAGCAATTCCAGATGATTTTCCCCTAGTTCACCAACCACCCTTCCTTCCTCTGCTCCCCACCTTCAACAAGTGGACCAGAGGAGGGAGGTCAGGCAAAATAATAATAGCAGTAGTAGTAATAATAACAATAATAATAATAATGATACAAACTGCCATTCCAACAGTAGTAACCTTATCAAATAAAAAAAAGTAACAGAAAAGAGGAGTCTTTCCTCACAGATGAGGAAGAATCAGTGCAAGCATACCAGCAATCCCTAAAGCCTTAATGTGTCAGCACTCACAAAAGGGTTTCCCAGATCCCAAGCAGTGAAAGCCATGCAGAATGACCTGTCCCTGATGATAGACATACAATCCAGATGGTGGATGGCAAAGACACTCAACAAAATCCATGAGAAAGTGGATACACAAATCAACTAGGTTACAAAAACAGTGCAGGAGGTGAAAGCTGAGCTGACTATTATAAGAAGGTCAAACTGAACTTCT
This sequence comes from Carlito syrichta, assembly GCF_000164805.1. Classification (NCBI taxonomy): domain Eukaryota; kingdom Metazoa; phylum Chordata; class Mammalia; order Primates; family Tarsiidae; genus Carlito; species Carlito syrichta. The sequence goes on along the minus strand of NW_007247778.1, from coordinate 928,441 downwards.
GAAAATGAAGACTTGTTTCCTGGAATTTCAAAACATAGTGGCAAGCCTTAACAGCAGAACTGACCAGGAAAAGGAAAGAATCTGAGGGCTTAAGGATTGAACTATTGTCCTAAGCCAGTCCAACAGAAACAAGAAGAAAAGGCTTAGAAAGAATGAGCAAAGACTATGAGAAGTTTGGGATTATGTAAAGGGAAAAAAATATATGGTTGACTGACATTCCTGAGAGAGATGGGAAATTGGAGAACACTCTGGACCAAGTCTTCCATGAAGTCATCCACAAAAATTTCCCCTAGCCTGCTAGAGAGGTGGCTACACAGACACAAGGGATTCAGATAACTTCTATGGGGTATTACACAAGAAGACCATCCTCAAATCATAATAATCCATCTCATCAAGGTAAGCATGAAATTTTTAAAAATCCTAAAATTGGCTAAAGGAGAAGGGACAGATTACCTACCAAGGAATACCCATCAGAATTGCAACAGACCTCTCAGTAAAAACCTTACAAATCAGAAGGGACTGGAATCCCATCCTTAACATTCTTAAAGAAAAGCATTTCCAGTCAAGAATGTCCTATTCTGCCAAAATAAGCTTCATTAATGAAGAGAATTAAAATCCTTCCCAGACATCCTAAAGAATATGCAACCTCCAGACCAGCCCTTCAGGAGATAAGTAAGAAAGTTCCAAATACAGAAACAAAAGAATGGTTCCACCCATTGCAAAAGCATAGGTGAGCAAAGAGTTTACAGACCATATAAATCAACTACAAAAATTAAAAGCAAAGCAGCCTCTTAATAGCAATATGACAGGAACAAACTCCCACATATCAATAATTAACTTAAGCACGAACACACTGAACACACCCCTCAAAAAGCATAGAGTGACAAATTGAAGAATAAACATGACCCATCTTACTGCTGCCTTCAGGAAACCCACCTCACTGCAAATCACACCCACAGGCTCACAGTAAAGGGCTGGAGAGGTCTTTCAGGCAAGTGGTAGACAAAAAGAGCAGGAGTAGCTGTTTTCATATTAGACAAAACAGACTTTAAACCAATAAGAGTTAAAAAGGACACTGAAGGACACTGCAGAATGCTAAAAGGCTCAATTCACCAACAAGAAATACCCATCTTGAATATATTCACACCCAACAACAAAGCACCCATTATAGAACAGTTTCTAATTAAATAAGAGAGAACCTAGACAGCCATACATTTATAGCTGGAGATGATAATACTCCACTAATAGCCTTGATCAGATAACTGAGTCAAAAGAGAACAAGTATGTCAATAACCTTGACTCAAAACTTGGTGAATTGGACTTAAACATCTAAAAACACTTCACCCCAAAACCACAGAATATACACCTTTCTCATCATCACAAGGAACATACTCCAAGATTGACTGCATACTCGAACATAAATCAAGCATGAACAAATTTCAAAAGGTCAATCAAGCATCTTCTCAGACCATAGTAAAATGAAAATAAATATCATCACCAACAGAAACCCTTCCAAACACACAAATACATGGAAATTAAACAACATGCTTCTGAATGACTTTTGGGTGAACACAGAAGTCAAGGCAGAAACAAAAAGATTCTTAGAAACCAATAAAAACAAAGATGCAACACACAAAAACTTCTAGGAATAACATGAAATTGGTGTCGAGAGGGACGTTTATTGCATTGCATGCACATATGAAGAAAATAGAAGGACCTCTAGTAGACAGTCTACATCACCCCTAATGGAGCTGGAAAACCAAAAATAGTCAAATGCCAGAATTAGTAGAAAAATGAAAATCATTAAAATAACATCATAGCTAAATGAAATAGAGAACAAAAAGGATTAATGAGATGAAAACTGGTTCTTTGAAAGGATAGACAAAATCAACAGACCCTTGGCAAGAATAAGATTAACAAAGAGAAAGAGAGAGAGAGAGAGAGAATTTGAATATACACAGTTAGAAATGAAAAAGCAATGTTACAATTGAACCTGAAGAAGTTCAAAAGGTTATCAGAGATTACTAGATATACGTGAGTAAACTAGAATATCTGTGGGAGAATGAAGAAATTCCTGGAACCACATAACCTCCCAAGATTGGAATAGGAAGAAATTGAAACCCCAAATTGACCAGAAATGATCTAACAACTAGGCTCAGTTATAAGAAAACTCCCCACTTAAAAAAAAAAAAATCAAATCCCTGGGCCAGTTTCTCAGCCAAATTCTACAAGTCATACAAGGAAGAGTTGTCACCAATCCTATTGACAGTATACCAAGAAATCAAGAAGGAAGGAATTTCCTCTAGCTTATTCTATGAAGCCAATATTATCCTGATACCCAAAATGGCAAAAATCTACCAAGGAAAGAAAACTGAAGGCCAATTTTCGATGAACATAGATGCAAAAACTCTCAACAAGATTCTAGCAAATCACATCCAACAGTGTGTTTTAAGGATCATTCATCATGACCAGTTAGGCTTCACTCCTGGGATGCAAGGCTGGTTCAACCTATGCAAAGCAATAAATGTAATCCATCACATAATCGTGTGTAAAACCAAGAAACACATATTTATGAAGACACAGAAAAGTCTTCAATAAAATCCAACATCCCTTCTTGATTTAAAAAAAAAAAAACAACACAGAGTCAAAGCAATTCCTATCAAATTACCAGCATCATTTGTCATAGAACTAGAAAAGACTTATAAATCCATATGGAAGCAAAAAAGAGCTCAAATAATTAAAGCAATCCTTAGTAAAAAGAACAAAACTGGAGGCATTCCACTGTCAGACTTCAAAGTTTACTACAAGGCTACAATAACCAAGATAACATGGTACTGGTACAAAAACAGACACATAGACCAGTGGAATAGGACAAAAAAATCTAGAAATAAAACCATGAATCTCCAACCACCTCATCTTTGACAAAGCTGTCAAAAACAAACATTGGGAAAAGGAAATCATATTTAGCAAATGGTGCTGAGAAAACTGGATAACCACATGCAGAAGAATGGAACTTGACCCCTACCTATCATTATATAAAAAAATTTACTCAAAATGGATCAAGAATTTAAATGTGAAACTTCAACTATGAGAATCTTAGAAGAAAACTTAGGAGATGCCTTCCTGAACATAGGCCTAGGCAATGAATTCATGGCCACACCTACAAAATCAAATGCCCCAAAAGCTAAGATTGACAGGTGGGACCTTATAAAGCTAAAAAGTTTTGACACAGCAAAAGAAGCCATCAAGAGGGTAAAGAGACAACCTACAGAATAGGAAAAAATATTTGCAAACTATGCATACAACAAAGGCCTAACAATCAGGATCTATAAGGAACTCGAACAAATTGACAAGATAAAGCAAATAATCCCATTTAAAAAGTAGGCAAAAGACATGAAAAGATACTTCTCAATGGAAGACATGCAAGCAACCAACAAACATGAAAAAAAAATGCTTAGTTCCATTATTATCAGATAAATGCCAATCAAAACTACAATGAAATACCACCTCATACTGGTCAGGATGGCTATTATTAAGAAGTAAAAAAACTACAGGTATTGGCAAGACTGTGGAGGAAAGGGAATGCTTCTACACTGTTGGTGGAAATGTAAGCTAATCGAGCCCTTGTGGAAAGCAGTGTAGTGTTTTCACAAAGAACTAAAATTGAGCTACCATACAATCTAGCAACTCCACTTCTGGGAATATGCTCAAAGCAACATAAATGCTCTGCTAAAAAGACACCTGCACATGTCTGTTTATTCCAGCACTATTCACAATAGCAAAAACATGGAACCAACACAGATGCCCATCAAGACTGAACTGAATAAATAGAATGTGGTGCATATGCACAATGGAATACTATGCAGCCATAAAGAAAAACAAAATCATGTCCTTTGCAGCAGCATGGTTGCAGCTAGAGACCATCATTCTAAGTGAACGATCACAAAAAGAAAAAACTGAATACTGCATGTGCTCATTCATAAGTGGGTCTTAAATATTGGGCATATGAGCACAAAGACAGGAACAACAAATTCTGGGCACTACTAACGGAAGGAGGGAAGGAGGGAGAATAAAGGGTACACAATCACCCATTGGGTACCATGTCCATCACCAGGGCTCTGGAGGGCTTGCTAGAAGCCCAGATCTCACCTGCACACAATGTACTTCTGTAGCAAATTCTTACATGTATCCCACAACTCTAAAATAAGTTTTAATAATAATAATAATAATAATATCTAAGCATTTACTTAATTTGGTTCTAAAAAAACTCTTAATAACAACACCACCTAAAAGTTCTACCAAGATATGATCCTTGAAGTGTTAAATTGAGGTTTCAACATGAAAGAAGAAAATAACTAAATAAAAAAGATAGAATAAGCCACATTCAGTCTCTATAATTCATCACATTAATATAAAATCTCTTTATACTTTTACACCTATTATTTAATTTGTGCCTCATAAATAACTCTACACATAGAATAAGCATTGTTACTCTGAGACTGAGGAAACTAAGTTAAAGAAGCTTTGGGAGGTTAATTGACTTGCCTGAGGTTATAGAGATATTTATAGTTGAGTTTGACCAATAACTTAGAATTTCTGTTCATTCATTCACTCATCCATTGTCCATTCATTTATTGAATAAATATATGGTGAGTGTGCTGTGCTTCAATGCAAAGTCCTGAGGTGAGAGCACTGGACAAAATAGAAGTAGTTCTTGCCCCCACAACAGCAAACATAAAATTACATAATACATTACATTAAATTATGGTAAACATTCTAGAGGAAGAAAACAGGGAGATAATAATGAGAGCTATTTTATTTAAATAGGATGACAAATATACTGTGAAAGTGATGTATAAATAAAGATCTAAAGAGAAGTAGGTTTAGATGGGAGAGGGAGAGGGAGAAGATAGATAGATCAAGTTTGCAAGCAGCTTTTATTTACTCTCTTTTAAATACAAATAAACACACAAGAAGAGCAGGCATTTTAAGAACATCTTCAAAATAAAAATGAAGAGATGAGAAAAATAATTTTTTAATGGAAAAAGTAGAAAAAAGTCACACTTGAATGTGACATTATGTCGGTTAATCAAGAATAAGATACTATTAAAAAAGAACAGAGAATAAGTGAGAATGATTGAAGATTATAATATGATAATTAAATTTTAAAAATGAATGGAAAATTAAAATATGAAATAGAAGCAGTCTCATAGATCATAGAACAGGAACAAAAAAAATAGGTGATAAGCAAGAAAAAGAGGAAATAACTAGAAGATTGATGCAAGAAGTTCAATATTCAATTTATTTGATTTAATAAAAATTTTCCAAATTATAAGATGCATTTATCTAATTTAAAAGAGACCATTAAGCACCCAGCACAATAAATGAAAAAAGACTTACAGCATGGCACATTTCATCAAGACATTTTATAACCCAGAGATAAAATATCCCAAGGCTTCCAAATAGAAAGAAAATAACCACATATAAAGTAGCAGGAATCAAGATGGCATTGAACTTCTCAACAGTAACACTGAAAATTAGAAGAAAATGGAACACTACTTCAAAATTTTGAGTGATCACGATTTTTAACATGGAATTATATTTCTATATAAATTATTAACCAAAAATGAAGATCCAGTAATATATCTTACTAATTTCAAGAATTCACATGTATGTATTCCTTCTTAGAAAACTACTGAAAGATGTTCTTCAGAAAAATAAAGTTGTAAACCAAGAAAGAGAAAAGGATCTAGGAAATATTTTCCTTAATACAAGAAGGAAAGTCATAAGATGTTAGCTGTGTAGGAGAGCCAGACTGGACTGAGGAAGGAGGGCACAGCCTGTGAGAATAAAGGATCTCCAAAAAGAAATGAGGTTGTCAGACTAACTGATATGTTTGATGTTTGGAGAATAACATTAATAGATTTTTTTCATGGTTTTGTTTGCCTTTTAAACTCTGGGTATATGCTCCTTTGATAAAAATGAAAATCAAATTTTTGAAAACACATAAGCTAGTAGATTGCATGAGAATTCTCATTGTGAGAGGAAAGCTGCTAGGACTGCATCCTGAGAACAATCTAACGTGGAGGTCAGAGAAAAGAGAAAAGTGGATGTCGTGGGAATCACAAGAGAGCTCAAGGGAAGAGGGGTTGACTGCTGCTGAGATTTTGAATAAGGTGAGAATTAAAAGCTGTCTATTTGACTTGGCATCCTGAAGGTCTTTGGAAACTTTGACCTGCACATTTCCAGTGAGATCACTGGGTGGGGATTCAGGGAGCAAGGGGGCGGGGGTGGGAGGGCATAAAGGGATAAAAAAGCCCACTGAAGTGAGATAAGAGAGTGAAGCCAGCGTGTAGATGGCTCTATTTTTCAAGACTTTGGCTATGAACTCAAGGAACACTGTGGTACTAGAGAAATATGGGGTCACTAGAGACTTTTTGTTTTGTTTTGCTTTAAACAAATACAGGAGATAGTAGAACATGTTTGTTTCTTGGTGGGGCAGATTCAGAAAGAGAGAGAAGGACTAATAATTCCCTAAAGAGGGAATAATCGAAACAAGACATTATTTGAGTAGATAAAATCCAGGGTGTACTAACATGCCTGGGCTTTGATAGGCTAAAGAGTATTTTCTCCATTTTAACCTGAGCAGAGAAGGAGAAAATGGGCTCTGATGAAGATTGCAGGTTTGGTGAAGGGAAGATGATTTTTCAATTTTATCCATGAAATGAGAAGTCATCATCTGCTAAAGGAGGAAGGAATACAGGAGGTTTCGGCAGAGAAGAGAAGATATTAAGTAGTCTTCTCAGGGAACAGAAAATTAAGCCAAAGGAAAAAATAAGAGACATGCCAGGCAGCTTTGAGTACCTATTTGAGGCTGGAGGTCATGAGTTTAAAGTGAACCAGACAGCTCCTGTGCATCTTTTGCATCCACATGGAGCAGCTTGGGTACAAGCCCAGAGAAGAAGTAGAGCCCACCTAGGGGTCTTGTCTGATAGATAAAATGAAAAAGGTAAGGAGCAGAAGTTCATGCAAGGTGAACAAGACAGGAAGTGTGAAAATGCTGGGATCTATACTACTCCTGGAGGAAAGAGCCGGCTGGTAAGAAAGCAGCAAGGTCCGTAGGCTGGGCCCCACCTCAGGGCTTTGCCCCTTCCAGGGACATTTCCATAGTATGTTATGGTACAATATTACTTTTGCTGGGATGGCATTTGGGAGATTAGGGTCATGTGCTTGTCAAGAGAAACTTCAGGGTTTTTCTGGTGTTCCAGGGCACAGCCAAAAGTGCCAACTTGTGGGTTTCTGTCTTCTTTACAGTCCAAAGGCAAAGTAATTCACTTAAATAAGGACTGGCCTGAGGTTGATTATGCCACTCTCAGTTTTAATACCCTTGGTGGTGTAGAAGCAAAGACCTAGGCTGTAGACAAACTGGTGCTTGAAATCCTGGGGCTGCCACTTCAGGAGCTGGGAGGCCTCAGAAAAACCCCACAATTTCCCTGGATGTGAAAGGCACCTCTTGTGATTAACGTGTTTCCTAAACTTCAGGTATCTCAGAGTGTATGTGTCCCACTATAGAAAAGAGAAAGTCATGCATCCCTTACACATCACTATTTATTACACTGAACTGATAGGGAGTATTCCATCAAACAATGAGTGTCCTACTGGCTTTGCTGAATAATTATTGCAAAGAGAATGAACAATGAATCAATTATTCTGAAATCAATTATTTTGGTTGACATCTCTAGTCGTAACTGCATGGTAAATACTAACCTAGTAAGATGTGACCATGTACGTACTTTTGCCTGATCCTCTTAATAGCATGTTCTGGTCTGCACAGGAGGCTTTGCACCTAGAATGTCTTTTCCCTGAGCTTCTCATTTTGCAGGTCTCATTTGAACACCACCTCCTCAGAGACCCTTTCTCTGACTACCCCCTTGTACACCATTCCTTATCCATTGCCCTTAATTTCTCCCATAAACACTCTGTTATTTTTCCTCCTGGCATTTAGTACCCTTTATAATTAATATATTTATTTGTGTATCATTTATCATCATATCCCTTGAGTGATACCCAGCAGATGGAAGTCATGAAATTAATATTGAATAGTTGAAAAACTGAAGGATCTTAGTATCTGGGGCATGGAGTTTTTCTATGTGTGCTTAGATAGTCATGTGGTTAGTGGGGTCTTCCACACTGGACTTCCATCTCCATTTGAGTAATGAGCCTGTCTTTTGTTCCCAAGAGTATACCTAATACATGACAGGTGCCTCAGATATGCATTGGCTCCTTGAATGAATGAATAGATGAATGGTATGTTTCATAAATAACTTCTTTTCTAGAAAAAAATAATATTGCTCAAGTGTAATTATTCTATAGATTTCTTTTTGTTTAGCCAAATCAGAACTTGACAGTCAGCACACAGTTTCCACCTGCCCATCAATAAATTCATCATCTGCAGATTTTTTTTTTCTGAGCATTTGTTTTAGCCAAGGTGAAATCAGTTATAATGGCCTTGGATATTTTTTCAGGCTAAAGCTATTTCATTCTTACTATATGAGGTATAACTTAAGGCTTTAACCATTCAATTACCTGGATTCAAAAGAGCATTTTTAGAGGAGCATCCTTTGTTTCTTCCCAGGATAGTCCTGAAGTTCAGGTCGGAGTGGAGCTGAGATGGCTTTTATGCAACATACGTTGTTATTAAGAAACTGCACAGTTTTCAGTTAATTCATTTATGTCTCCTCTCAACTTGCACTTCCTGCTAGCTGAATAATCTCTCATTTATTGCTACTTAGCATCTTCAGGAAACAGCACTGGAGGAAGATGATGATAAGAGATGTCACTTGAAAAAACAACCTTTCCATTCCTCCAAGTGGCCTGAGATGTAGTTCCGAATCAAACCAGAGCTGCTGAATGCAAGATACTTGATTAAGTCCCATTTGTCCCAGAAGGACTGCATTTCTGAATCATGCTTGGTTTTGACACATCGACCTCCATGGAAGATCACTGTGAATATGACCACATGAACGTCATCACTGGGACCAGTTATGAGTACCTGTTGAGAAAGTCATCCATTACAGTGCATGATCTCCTCTGTAGGAAAGGTCACAAGAGATGCATTTGCATGATCTGGTTATGAAGAACAATTTGCTTTCTTTTTTTTCAATTGTATGATTACTGTGAAATGTTCAGCTGGCTAGATGCCTCCTTTCTTGTTGACTGCAGGAAAGTTGAGAACCAGTATGGCTCACACCTGCAGGTGTTCAATTCCTGTGTGCAGTTCACTCCTAGCACACAATCCTTGTGTGCTTCCTGAGGGCCACCTTCCTGGATTGACTTTGTTTGCACCCAGATATTCCTTCTTGTGTCCACATTCAAACTTGTACTCTATTGTCCTGTGTTAGATAGTCTTGGACGTTGTCTCAGATTTCTTTATCAATGAAGACAGACTATGAATAACTTAAAATTAATAGTAACATCTAGCTTGTTGAACTTCTCTTAGAATCACCTATAAAGCAAACAGATAACTTAAATAGAAGGCATTCTACTCATGACACTGGTGCAGCTACTATTGCTGCTGCAGTCACTGCTGCCTCTACTCTGATGTCAACCTTAAATGTCCTTACCTTCCTAATCAAGTGTTGCCTGCACCTGTAAATAGACTTCGGTTAGATTATTATTTTTGCTTCAACACTTAGTTCTCCCACACAATTACCCTAATGACACATACTGGATAACAGCTGGAGAGTATTAGGGATGTCAATCTGGTTTTAATTTCATTGAGAGCTATTTGGGACTGCTTCACAGATCCAGCCACTAACTATTTAGAGAAGAGAAGGTACTGAGCTTCGAAAGGTGGTTCTAGTCATAATCCAGAGGATAGCTTGGAAGTTTTGAACGTCAGCTAGCATTTTGCTCCTCGAAGCAGCGACGTCAGTGCCACTGGGGCACTTACAGCTCAGGCCCCATTCCAGGTCTACTAAACCAGTCCTGAATCTGCAGTCCTGCAAAAACCTCCGGTGGTTTGTATGTGCTTTCCTGATGAGAAGAACTGAAGTAGGATAAACTGAGGAAGCCCATGGCAGCAGCCTGCATTGGCTAATAGAGAAGTGCCATGGCACCAGCCCTCTAGGCAGAGAGTTCTGGTGGGATTTGGGGAAGAGCATACACACTTGAGTGTGGTGCGTAGTTGGGGTGCTAGCTCTACCATTTGAATATTGCACAGCTTTGGAGAATTTGCTTCACCTCTCAGAGCCTCAGTGTATCCATCTGTTAAATAGAAATAATAGCACATCCCTTGCAATGCAGCTATGAGGGGGGAATGAAATAATGTGTGTTAAGCTACCCCACAAAGACATGTAAAAGTATGTGTGACAATGTCCAGACAATTCCCCGTGAATCCTGGCTGCAGTCTTCACCTAAAGGACACTAGGTGTTGTGGAGTGTCTTCGACTACAGTTCCTGGGAGGTGAATCCCCATGGACAAGTGCCTGAAGCCACACAGACACTGTCTCTGGGGGGTCTAGACCTCTCCAGACTGTGGGCATCTGCCCTTTATCTTTTCAGGTACAAGTTAGCCAATACCTTCTTGCTTGATTCTGCCCTATGGGGAAACCACCTGGGAAGGAACAGCCCACCCTAGAGAATAGGAATTATGAGTCCCACTTGATAGAACAAGGGAAATTGGTTGACCCACAGCTGAAATTCACAGACTTGGGGTTTGGACACTTTCACTCTCTCAACCCTGGGCTTTTTCTGCTATGTGTGTATTACAATGGTTATTATGGATACACTGAGGAAAGTATCATGTAATTGGGAGTTTAACACGACCAATCCAATTTATACCAATCCTGGGGTAGGGTCCCTTCCTCCTTAATGCCCATTCAAGGCACACAGTCCATTTACCAAGACAAGGTGTCTCTTGTTTAAATACATTTGTAGATACAAATGATATCTCCTTGATTGTAACTCCTTTCTGTTTCACTGGCCTTGAAACTCTAAATTGTTTCTGAGGCTCTGTTCCTTGCAATCAGGATTTCATCTCACATTGGTCTTTTTCCTTAAGGACAGTGACCAGTGGATTTCTGGAATCTACCCTCTATGATTAACTTGGTAATATTTTACCTGCATCATCCTGGGCTAAATAGCATCAACATTTCACACTCAGGACCTTGATTTACTAACCATCTGCTCAGAAGTCTGTCATAGACAGGAATGATTTCTTACTCTCTCCAGACTACAAGACTTTGCCAAGGTTCTAGTGAGTCAAGTCCTGACCTTGAAGGCAAAAGGCATACAATACCTCACTTTAATTGGTTTAATTGTCTGCCTGTAAAGATAGGCAATGAGCTCTTTTTGTTTTTCTTGCCAAACTTCCTATGTGTTGGAGATGTGACTTCAAGACAACCTCATTTGGGAATTTATGTGATATTTCTTCTTTATTGAGACTTCGTTGTTAGAATCCTTGATACAGTGCTCTTTCAGTTGGAAAGAACAGAGATTCACCCAGGTGCCTCTGGGAGGGGAAAGGAAAAGATTTAATGAAAAGGTAGTTATATGTGTATGCTAACCCAGGAAATGTTGAAGAAGTAGGCGCTAGCAAAGGCATAAGCTGGGATATCTTCGGGGATATCTTCGGTAACTTTCCTCCCCATTGACTATTTGTTCATGAGGATGCCTGCTCTGTTTTATTTCCACCACATTTAGTTGCCATTTCTTCTTTACTTTGTTCTACACACGGCAGTGTGGCAGACAAGGTCCCCTGCTCCATGTGTATTCTTTTATACTCAGGCCCTAGGGACAGGCAACAGCCTCTCAGTCTCCAAATATCAAGTTCCTCAAAAAGAAATCAGATTGGCCCAGTCCATTTTCACAAGTCAGGCGTCAGGCTGCCATTGAGTTGAGTGCCCGCCACGATCCAGTCTGAGTGTGGTTCCCTTGTCTTCCCCCTTCAGCAGGGACGGTGAGGGGAACAGATCCTCTTGGAATACATCGGGTGAGGCATGACCTTATCACTTCAGGACACATCTTTGTAATTCCAGTTTTCTGATTATTGCTTTAGTCAGAGGCCAAGAAAATGTGCACAAAGTTACCTCAGTCACAAATACAACCGTTAAACCGCTCCATTCCTATTGTTCTCAACAAGGAGAATAAGTGGGAGGTCAGACAGCAAACACTCTCCATGGAAGGATGCCTCCATTTCTATGATACTGCCTTGACTGAAGCACCCGGGCACTCCTGGTTAATCTCTGTTTTGACCCTCAAGGTCTAGGTCTAGGCTGTCCTGCTTCCTGACTCAGACTTCACCTCCTGCTTATAGTAAAGCTTAACTTCTGACTCCAAAAGCCCTAACCCAGAATTTGTAGTTACAGAGTTTTGATCTGTAATTCCTGATCTCCGATGCTTGCCTTCTCATAAGGCAACTTGTTCTCCGTTTCGTCTTTTGAAAATGTATTGTGAAACCAGGCTTGGTGGCTCAGCCTGTAATCCCGCGCCTTTGGGAGGCTGAGGTGAGTGGATTGCCTGAGCCGGTGGGTTCGGGACCCGCCTGGGCGGGC
>NW_007247778.1:909254-915832 GCF_000164805.1 Carlito syrichta | reverse complement strand
AAAATCAGCCGGGGCGTGGTAGCGCAAGCCTGTAGTTCCGGCTACTGGAAGGCTGAGGCGGAAGGATCGCCGGAGCCCGGCGGGTCGAGGCTGCGGTGGCCGGGAGTGGCCACTGCACTCCAGTCTGGGCGACAGAGTGAGACTCCAACTCAAAAAAAAAAGAAAATGTATTGTGAGAGTGTTATAGTGTTTTCCTTAATTATGGGCAGCTAGCACAAGTATAGTTAGTGAAATGATGCTCATAAAAATAAATGAACTTTCTTCTAGAAATAATGTGATTGTGATATGAACATTAAGAAAAATTACATGTAAAGAAAAATTGTAAGATAGAGTATTAAATACAAAATAATATAAAATTGTACTTAAACTATAGATTTTACTATGTAAAATATGAGCTATTTAGGAGAGACAAGGAATACATTTAAAGAGAAGAGAGTAGTTCTAGGGTATTCATTCTGTAGTTTTTTTTCTAAAAACGCTTCAGGTTTTGGTTGCTATATTGTTTTCATATTTTGTAAAAAGGGGGTTGGGGACAACGAGACTGGTGTGACCCTGAAGAACAAGCAATCAGAGGGAGAAGGATGTTCTTTCTAATTAGCCAGGAAAAGGTGGATGTGCAAAGTAGCCCCACAGCTTCCTCTCTCTCCCTTGAATAGCATCAGAAATGTTTCAAGGTGACTTGCCAAAAGTGATCATTCACTTTTCTTTTAAGTCTGCTTTGTCAAACAAACAGTTTTTAAGTGGTGATTGGAGTGCTAGCCAGAAGCATGGTAGTGGAATGGGTAGACCTGCTTAGAGGGGCAGGGCTGGAGTTGGGGCTTGGATTTAAGGAACAGAAGCATTCCAGGCATTTCCTGATTGGAAACACCAACAGGATAAAGCAGAGGACCTCCTAGGGTGTGTGTTTAGAGTCCTGTGGACCTGGATCATAGAGACCCACATGATATCCAAGACAATCAAACTCAGGTGAGTAAGGGATGGCTGGCAGGGTGGAGAAATCAACCTTTTTAAGCTAATGCCTATCCAGCTATCAAAGTATTAAAGGATACTTGGCCCGCTGTGTTGGGTGCCCGAGACAATCACCTCAAGCCACATTACTGGAAGCATCCCTCCACATCAGGTTTAGCCGGGTGCAGTGGCTTCCTCCATGTCCTGCACTCCTCCAAAAGGCAGTCAACACAGGCAGAACATATTTGGTTTTGTGAACTTGGTCTCGCTCTCTCTACATAGATAAGTGGCATTAGACTTTCTAAGAAGGCAGCCCTTCTGTTCATCAAGGTCATGTGTCAGAATCCCAGGGAACATGTTCTCATAACCATGGGTTTCAGGAAGAAGATTCTGGACCATGACTGTGGCTTGTCATTGACAGCTAGACAGGTGATAAACAGTGCGTCTTAGGTGAGAGGGTTAGTATATCTGGGTGAGTTCAATTGCCCCGTGGATACCAAAGAAGCATGGATGAAAAGCAAGATGAAAGATGACCAGAAATGTTGAACGATGAGTCTGGGAACTGTATTCTCTCCACAGTTCTGCAGTTCATGTGTGTACCTTTGGCAGTTTATTCAGCCTTTCAGGATCTGAGTTCCTCTTCTGCCACATGGGAAAAGAACTAGTTCAAATGTGTTTTAAGTTATGCTAATTATTTCCTGATGTAGCCCTGTCACTTTAAAGCAGTTCACCTATGCCAGGCTCCCTAGAACCCAATCGTGAGACCCTGAGCACTTTATTTGAATCGCAATCTGCATTTTGAACTGCTTCATCCTTTTCACACTTGTCTTCTAGCTGCTCACAGTTCAGCTCTTCTTGCCTCCTACCATCTTGTCTCTCATGAATGGAGGCCCTTGGGGAAGAAGCCCTAGATTCCAGTCTGCCCTCTCCTGCCACATTCCCCTCTTGAACTTGGCCTTCTTCTCAACCCCATCCCCGTAACAGTCTGACCCACTGAGTCATCCCTGACACTGTTTCCACTTCATCTCCCTGGCATCATTAGGGAGAACAGGATCATCATTACTTGGTGCTCAGTGATTTTACTCAGAGCCCTGCACTTAATCAGAAAGCATGTTGGTATATGAGCAGAGCCGGACCTTCCTTCTTCTCTTGCTGATGAAGAAATATTCCATTTAATATTTCACAGTTGCCCTAACTTGGAGACTGGATATATTCCTAAAATACAGGCAACAGCAACCAAAACACAAAACAAAACAAAAACAAAAATCCAAACTAAACCTTAGAACACTCTGTTCCAAAGTTCATTACATGTAAAGTGAGACTTAAGGGATGTGAAGATGTGTCCCATAAACAACAAGAAGTAATTTGTGGACAGAAAGTTTGGAAAATGCTGTGTCATGCACAAAAACATATTAAAGACTGAGGAGTCACATGTTGAAGAAGCCTATTTAGATTTGCCTAATCCAGTATTGACCACATTAATTTAACCAAGATTCCTTTGTTTATTAACACCCCTTCACATAAATCACGGTACTGGAGGTACACAGAGCACATTAACGAAAATCCAATTTTAGAAAATTAAGACATCTGTAATGTTCTCTCTATCTCCATCTCTCTAAACATCATCATCATCATTATTTAATAAATTTCCAATTGGTTACAAGTTACAAATTGGCAATCAGAAAAAAAGAATGATGCAATGCTACACGTTTTGTTTAGGCATGGAGATCAGCTTATGGTGATACACTGAATGTGTTACTTAAACATGACTCAATAGTTACCCACGGGCATCAAGTCCTAGATATATGAAATCTACAGGAGTCCCCCTTTATTTACAGTTTCATAGTTTCAGTTAACAGGAATTAACCGTGGTAAAAAATATATATATATATAAGTGATTACCACTTACTTTGGGAGCGAGAAAGAAGAAAGAAACCACATTCACGTAACTTATTGAAAGGGTATAACATGGATTTAATATACCCAATGAGTAGCCATTATAACATTTCCTAAATCTCATGTCTTTCTAGCAGTTCATTTAACTTGCCCTCTAATCACCAGTCAAGGACAGAACCAGTTTCTCAGAGGTACCTATTGATAATTGTTTCACAACCCCACTCCCCAGCTTGTCTGTACTAATTAGCTTTTCTATTTCAAGTATTAGCCTCCACCCGGAAGACTGAAGTTAATCTAATTAGCCCTTTGTGACCTTCATGACAGACAGACCCCACCACCACCATGGCAGCAATCATGTGACTCACCCACCCATCTGCCTGTTGTCCATCACCTAATGTCAGTACCTGGGCTTACCTGCCCCTTTGTGATGACATGGAGCAGACCACCACCCAATCACCTTAATGACCTTCCTCCCATCAAAGAGAAGGATTAAAAGGATTCAACCTCAAGCAACCAGTCACCATTACTTTACTAGACTCTGGTGTGGCCATATGCTCTTTTGGCTATCACTGCTGCCATGTTTCCTAAGCTTTGGTCCCCTTCCCTACTTTGGAGAGGTGAATCTCCTCTCTCTCTCTTTCTAATTTACTGTCTAAATAAACTATATTTTCTAATCTAACTTCTGTGCAATTCTTTGCATTTTTCTCGCAGCATCAGGTCACACCCCAGACACCCTCACTCCTGGTAGGCCTGATCTGACATTCTGGAGGCCCTGCTGGGGTGTGACCTAAGACTTGTCTTATAGTATATTGTTATAATTGTTCTATTTTATTATTAGTTATTATTGTTAACCTCTTCCTGTGCCTAATTTATAAATTAAACCTTATTACATGTATGTATGTATAGGAAAAAACATAGTGCGGGTAGAGTCCCATACTAGTTCCAGGCGTTCACTGGGGGTCCTGGAGCATAACCCCCATGGGTAAGGGAGGACTACTGTATTAGATACTCTTGGAAAATGATCAAAGTGAAAATGAGAAGATTTGGGAGACATATAAGCAGATTGGAAGACAAAGTTATATCACATACAAAATAATTTGAAAACAACTTTGAAGAAATATATTAATACCTGAAAAATAGTGAAATATGGGAATATCCTTAAAAAAAAGAATGGGCAGAGTAAAGTGGAATTGATATCGGAAGTAATCTGGAGACAAATACAGTGATCATCAGAAAGCAATACAACTCAGGAAGATGGAAAGCACTGGAGCAAGGCATAAAGAACTTGACAAACCTGAGTTAACCAGTTATTAACTTGGGAAGGAAATTGCCATAAAACCATCTGATTTCACAGAACCCCCAAAGGACTCAAGATGTGTCCACACAAGTTACCTCAGAAAGTGGTGTAGGAAGATGTTGGATGGAAAGTCTAAGGAGCATTTAGTGCTTCAGGACCCCTTCCCTACTCCTATCGGCTCTCTTCCCTCATCCTCGATAAAATATTTTAAAAAGTTAAACAGAGACTGATTTGGGGGAGGTTCACACAGTTGATGGTGGGGATACCATACTGAAATGGAGGCAATTAAAAAAAACACATACATATTTAATGTTGAAAGCTCTTGTTTCCATAGGCCTACTCCCGTCTTTTTACAAAAAAATGGCGAGGCAATCAGGCATGTTTGACAGGAAAGGGCTACTCTTGATATCTGAACTGGTTAAGAGGAAAGATTGAAATATAAAAGTAAGGTGACAACTAAGACAAAAGACATCTAGAGAAAGCCTCTACAATGAAAGTTAAAGACCAAAATAAATAGAAATATGCAACTTGGAGGAAACAAAGACTAAGGAGACAGGAGAAATTTTGAAAATATTATCAACAAAGTCCTAAGAGTGCGATTAGAAGATAATGTTACCATGTAACAAGAACAATGTACTATATATTTTTAAAAATCACCCCAAAAACAACAACCATCATCACATCTTGAAAATTAGAATTAAATAGAAGGAACAAAATAATTGATAGGAGTTGTCAAAGATAAGTGCAAGAAAATTCCTAAGAAAGATAGACAAAAATGAAGAGAAGAAAAAAAGTTTTTAAAATTGGCAGTCAGCCCAAGAGGTCCAACATCTGAAAATTCTAGAGTGGAATAATTGTAGAATGCATCACAAGAAACAAGTAATAAACTAATTCAAGAAAATTTTCCAGAAATAAATCTGAGTTTCCAGTTTGGAAAAAACACACTATGGGTCCAGAAAATTGGATAGAAATAGGCCTATATAAAGAGCATTGTTCTGAAATGCCAAAACAGCTCAAAGAGACAAACAAAGGTTCTGGAGGGGAAAAAACAGGTCACATAAGAAAAGATCAGGAATCAGAATGGCTTCAGACTTCCCAGAATTAACATTGGAAAATATAAGGCAAATAAGCAATACCTTCCTTCAGAATTGTTTCCAATCTGAATATTGTTTCCAATCTAGAATTCTATAATGAACCAAATTAGCATTCAAAGAGAAGCATAGTAAACATTTGCAGTCACGCAACATCTCAAAACACCTACACCAAGATAATGAAAACCATGGACTACAGGAAACTTCCACACAGAAAAGGAGCAAAGAGCAACCCCACGATGGTAGCAAAGGAAAATCTCAGCTTGGCAGCTATGTCCACTCAGGGTAGAGAACAGCCAGTCTACTCTGGAGGAAGCAAGAGACTTTTTCAGAAAATAAAGTTGATTAGAATATCTGTTGTGTCTATAATAAGTGTCCGGACAGGAGATTTTTAGACAACTGGTGAGGAGTTTAGTTTGGGATTGAATTAGTGATAAAACATAGAAACTGAGCAAAGAAACAAGTAAAAACACCATCATTATTTACTTTAAGTAAAGCAATCAAGAGCAGGAAGGAAAAGCACTTCATTTTAAATAGCACTTACATAGTCTTTATAATAAAACACTGATGCAGACGTATCTAATCAACATTACACTGTGCCTCTACATGAAGGGTGGAGAGGTAGGCAAGGCTCATGTGTGTATAGGAGCAAGGGAAGGAAAGCAAAATAAATCCTCATCCTTTGTAGTATGAAATCAATACTTATTACTCAATCTGAAAAATCAAGAGTAATGCAAGCATATTTTCCAGTCATCTTGAGGTAAATGTCAAAATAATCAGCTAAAAGTTTCTGCCCTGGAGAGAGAGAAAAACTGTTGGGAGGGTGGAAATTGTTAGGGGTTGAAGGAAGCTTGTGTGTGTGTGTGTGTGTGTGTGTGTGTGTATGTGCAAAATTTAGAGAACAACTTTACTCTTTAAAGTGTGTACATTTACAACTTTGATTTAAAACAAAAAATCTAAAAGGAAAAGTAACCAAAAAATGAGGGAAAGTTTTACAACTCATTTTATAAGATTATTATAATTTTGATATACATGAAAATAAATGTATAGACCAATCTCAATTATGAATATGATGCAGAAATCTTATATAAAACATTAGCATATCTAATTTAGCAGTATTTTTTAAAAATGCCATCCAAGTATGCTTAATACAGAGATTAGAAAGTAAACACGAGCCTAGGCAACATAGGGAGACCCTTGGGTCTACAAAAAATAATAATTGAAAAAAAAAATTAACCAGGTGTGGTGGGACAAGCCTGTAGTCCCAGTTACTTGGGAGGCTGAGACAGAAGGATCACCTGAGCCCAGGAGGTCAAGGCTGAGGTGTGCACAATGGTGCCACTGCA
>NW_007247778.1:891670-909142 GCF_000164805.1 Carlito syrichta | reverse complement strand
AAAAAAAAAAAAAAAAAAAAAAAGAATAAATAAACATTAAAAATGTAACACTTTGAATTAAGAAATTATGGGGGAAAACATGAAACCATTTTTAATAGAGTTAGGGAAATCATTTGATAAAATTGAATATTTATTCTGAAAACAGACCCTAAGCAAACTAAATTTTGAAGATGACTGCCTTAATCTGATGATACCTATTCAAAACCCATATTATACATTACACTTAATGAGAAAATTTAGAATTAATTCTGTTAAATTTAAAAAGCATAACAATAATACCCACTATCACCACTTCTAGGTTTCTAACCATTGCATTAAGATTTTTTTTTTTAAATATAAGAATTGGAGAGAAAGGAAAAAAGGTCTTTACTTGCAATGATTATTTATATAGAAAAATCCACCAAAATTTCATACTTAAGAAGAAAGTTCAGCATGATAGCTAAATATTATTTTACCATATGAAAATCAATATTTTTAATGAGGTTGAGCATTTTCTCATGTGTCTATTGGCTGCTTGTATGTCATCTTTTGAGTGATGTCTGTTCACGTCCTTTGCCCACTTTTTAATGGGGTTGTTCATTTTTTTCCTTTCACTTCTTTTGAGTTTCTTGTAGATCCTAGAAATTAGGCCTTTGTCAGATGCATAATTTCCAAATAATTTTTCCCATTCTGTAGATTGACTCTTTACTCTCTTGATGGTCTCTTTTGCTGTGTAAAAGCTTTTCAGTTTGATGAGGTCCTACTTATCTATCTTAGTTTTTATGGCATTTGCTTTGGGGGACCTGGTCAAAAATTTGTTGCCTACTCCAATGTGCCTAAGGGTGTTTCCTGTGTTCTCTTCTGGGATTCTTATAGTTTGACATTTTACATTTAGGTCTTTGATTCATTTTGAGTTGATTTTTGTAGATGGTGACAGGTAGAAGTACAGTTTCATTCTTCTCATGTGGTTTTCCAGTTTTCCTAGCACCATTTGCTAAATATGGTCTCCTTTCCCCCAATGATTGTGATTGGTGGCTTTGTTGAAGATGAGTTGGTTGGTAGAATGGGTTTTTACTTCGGGAATTTCTGTCCTGTTTCATTGGCCTATGTGCCTATTCCTATACCGATACCAAGGTGTCTTGGTTACTGTAGCCTTGTAATAAAGTATAAAGTCTGGAAGTGTGATACCTCCCACTTTGTTCCTTTTGTGAGGATTGCTTTGGCTATTAGTGCTCTCTTTTTGTTTCCATATGAATTTCTGTATTGTCGTTTCCAGGTATGTAAAAAATTATGTTGGTAATTCAGAGAAATGCAAATTAAAACTATAATGAAATACTACCTAACTCTGGTAAGGATGGCTATCATTAATAAGTCAAAAAACAACAGATGCTGGTGTGGGTATAGAGAAAATGGAATGCCTCTATACTATTGGTGCTAGTGCAAGGTAGTTCAACCTCTGAAAAACAGTGTAGCAATTCCTAAAAGAACTAAAAATTGATCTTCCACATGATCCAGCAAGCCCTCTCTCCTGGGAATATACCCAGAGGAACATAAATCATTCTACAAAAAAGACACCTGCACACATATTTATTGCTGCACTATTCACATGTTTATTGTCACACATGTTTATTGCTACACTAGTCACAATTGCAAAAACATGGAACCAACCCTGCTACCTGTCAAAATTTGACTGAATAAATAAAATGTGGTATGTATTCACAATGGAATATTACGTAGCCATAGAGAAGAACAAAATCATGGACCTCACAGCAAATAGGATGAAGTTGGAGACCATCACACTAAGTGAACTACCACAGAAACAAAGAACTGAATATCACATGTTCTCACTCATAAATGGGCCCTGAACACTGGACACATTAGCACAAGGGAGGGATTGGCACACTGGGCACTGCTAGGGGAGCGAGAGACGAAAGAGTGTGTCCACGTGTCAACACAAAGGGTACCTGGGCTACTATCAGGGGGTGTGAGGGCCTGTTAGAAGACCAGACTTCACCTGCATGCAGCCTGCTTATGTAGTTAATTAACCCTCACTTGTGCCCCACATCTCTATAATAAAAATAAATACATAAATAAATAAAAGAAAAATAAAGAAAATTAATCAATAATTTTACATATACCAAGAATAAATGAAATGAAAATTAAAATTGTATTCACAATAGCAGCAAATCTCTAAGGTAATTAGTACTAAAATCAAGAAAGATATGCATGAGTGTTCTGGAGAAAATTCAAGACTTTACTGAAGCACATAAAGGATTAGATGAATTAACAGAAAGTTATACCATGTCCTTTGGTTGGGAAACTAAATATTATATCAGTTATCACCCAATTGCTCTATAAATTGCAAAGATTGTTGATCAAAATACAAGTGAAGCTCTTAGAACTTTACAAGCTCATCATAAAGTTTATGTGGAAGAGCAAAAAACCCAAAGCAGTCAACACAATTTTAGAAAAAAGAACAAGATTTGTTGAAGATGGTGCTTGCCCTGTCAGATATCAAGGTGCTTTATAAGGTATACCAAATAGCACAATGGATCTACAGAGATAGAGACAAGCAAATAGACCAATGGGACAAACAGAGCATTCAGACATAGACCTATCAAAATGGAAAATTGAAATATAACAGAAATTGCGCTATAAATCAGAAGAGAACAAATGAACTGTTAAAAAATAGGATGTGGGAACAATTGGTTGTCTACATGGGAAAAGACAAAATTGAATGCTCATCTCATACCATATATAAATAAATTCCATGTGGATTGAAAACTTAAATGTGGAAAACAAAACTTCATTTTCTCTAACATTTTATCAAAGAACACAATTATACCTGGAATAAGGAAAGATTATGTAAATAAGACACAAACGCACAATTCATGAAGGGGAAAACATTGATAAATGTAACCGCAAAAATTTTTTAAAAATTTTTATCCGATGAATATTTGTATACCTAACCCTGAATTGTGCCCCCAAATTTTAAAATTAAAAAAAAATAGACCCAATAAAGAAAATAAAGAAAACAAATTTCAGGTTGGGAGATCCTGTTTACAATGCATGTAACTAACCATGAAATGATACCTAAAATCTATAAAGAACTCTAGAAACAATAAGGCAAGCAACCCAATGAGGGGGCGGGGGGAAATTTAAAAAAAAAACTATAGACATTCCAAAGAAGAGTAGTCTCTAATAAAAAAAAAAAAATGAATAAATGTAACAATGTTTGACTCTACTAGAAATCAGAGCAGTGTAAAGCAAGACAGTTAGATACCATATCATAGCGACCAGGTTGACAGACATTAAAGGACCTGACATCAGATGCTGGCAAAGATGTGGAGAAATGCCGACTCTCAAGACCTGCTGGCAATAGTGCAAATTGGTACTGTCCCTCTAGGGGGCAATTTTAAAACCTCCAGAAAAGTCGAAAATGTGTGTGTTTTCCAGCCCAGGTCTTCCACTTTTAGTATGAACCCTAGGGAAACAACAAATGTGCACAAAAAGCCACGGAGAAAATGTACATTCCAGCATGATTTGTAATAGCAAAAAACTGAAATATGATCTTAGCTAACAATGCCTACAATGCCCTTTGGGCAGAAATGTTAATACCATGACATATCCTGTGTGGCTGCATTAGATGTCTCCATAACAGCTCTGGAGTTTTACAGGCAACCTTTTCCCATCCAGTATCATGTGAGCTACACAAACCTCCCCACAGAAAATCTTCCTGTTCCATTTCACATTCTGTGCCTGTTATCAAAATGACCATGTCACACTGTCATTTAGAACAGAGTTTAGACACATTAGCAGTGCTGATTCAGAGCTGAATTTCAACCAGCCTAAGATTACACAAATGTAATCTTTTTTGGATATGAGCAAGCAAAGATTGAGAACTAGGATAATAAAATATTTGTGAATAGTAAAAATGTCTTTTGATTGTGTATGTTTGTAGTTAGTGAAAGCTACAGGTTCTACAAGTGTAAATGTGACTGGAAACAATCAATACAAGCAGACTCCCTGAGGATAAGTGAGCTCCTCTGAACGTCCCTGGTGACACATCTCCTTTGAACACTTAGTACTTTTGGCAAGAGCGCCGCTTGGACCAGGCAACTGTGCTTTCCAGAGGCTCTGAACATCTGTCCAGATTGTGGCACAAAACCTGCCTGTCCCAAATTGACCTCCTTACTCATTTATAAACATCCAAATAGATGATGGGGGAAAAGTCATCCTCACACTCCACAGAGACTTCTCGTTATACTCCCTACCAGCTCTGCTGCTGGCTTGCACTTCTGGGGAGACCTGGAGAGCTCTTCAAAGGGCAGTCTTAACAAACTCCACATTGCCACTTTGGAGGCCATACGGCCATAACAAGCCTGGAAGCAAAGAACAGCCTTCGTCCCTTTTATTCAGAGATGATTCGTATATGTAACATGAACACATCGTCCAAAGAGCTGGTCCTTTGATGCTTGTTTCCTTTTTCCTCTTTTAATCAGCAGCCCAGGTTTCCCTGTGTACTATGGGCTTTGTGAGCCCCTAAATGGTTTCTAGGGAGCTTCCAGGAGCATCAGCTGGTTTGGTAAAGCATTTAGATAATTGCCCAGTTTCCATTTCACCTTTAGATGAGGAGGAACCCAGTTGAAAGCCCTGATCAAACTCTGTGTTCCTGTAGTATTTTTTTTTTTTTTATAAAAGCCCCAGGACAGCCAGAGAAGAATTATCTTGTTTGATTCAATTTTCCAATCAAATCCAAGTAACAGGAAATTAGTAATACCACCAAGCACGAACTCCCTTTTGGTACAAAGGATGTTTTATTTTAGAGTTCATTTTTTTCTCTTTAAGACAAATTGATTCATTAATGAGTATTAAGACATTTAAGGATTACCTAACATCAACCATTGCATTGAGTGGTCACTGGTATACACGACCTACATTTGAACCCTACCTCTCCCACTTCTTAGCTGTGTGGTCTTGGGCAATTTGTGAAACCTCTCTAAGTCTCAGTCTCCTTATCTGTAAAATAAAGATAATACTAGTAGCTTCCTCACAAGGTTGTTGGTTTTTGCGAGAATTAAATGAGTTACTATTGCAAAGTGCTCAGAAGAATGCCAAGCACATGGCCAGTGTTCCATAATGTTGGCTAGTATAATTACCTAGCACTTTGCTACACACTGTGGGATAGAAGAAATTATACTGCACTGCTGCTTTCCTCAAAGGTATTTAATTGAAAGAGACAAGTAGTATTTATATGAGATAATTAGTGCACAAAATATTTTCTTTGTCAGCAGCATATGGAGGTAAACTCCTAGATGGAGTGATGCAGACAGTTAGCAAACAAGGTTGCATCTGCCCTGCTATTTAAGCCACATTGTTTGCAAAGAGTTAACAGAGTGACTAGACCTGAGGACAATGAAACTATGAAGAAATCTCACAGAGAAGGTAGAACTTGTACTAGACCTTGAGGGATCAGCAAAATATAGACAAGGAGATGAGAGACATGGCAAGACCATTTTAGAAGAACCATGTGAGAGAGAAGACAGATGGTATAAATGTGGCATGGAAGGAAACAGTAAGGCAACTCTTAAAAATTGGATTTAGGTACCTCTCATTCTTTGCAGTGTCTCTTCTAGAGTGTGCACATGCAATGACTTTGTTCATTGCTTTTCTAACCAACTACCAAATTCCCCAGTTTCTGGCCATGTGATTTCTTCCATCCCCACCCCGCCATCCATGGTTTTTCTTTGACCCAACAGACCTGATGCTTCCCCCTCATGAAACAATAAGAATCTTCCACTAGTTGTGTAACTGCTGGATAGTTTTGTAAAAATCTCTCTCATCTTAACATGGCCCCTGATATCCATTCTCCAGAATGGTACTTCCATTGACTTTGACCTAGGTGAACATACAGAAAATAGATATATTTTAATATTCAATGTCAGCTGCTTAGCAAATGCATATTTTCATATGAAACCTATCTAAAATCCTTGTCATTCTTGGAGATACGGCCAAGTTATTGTAAACTCAGTCTTACATTCCCTTATAGAATTATTTTTAGTCTTGTTTTATAATCTCCTCACCGAATCCCTAGGTAAAAGAAAAAAATTATCTAGGAGAGAATTTTTCCACAAAAAGATGAAGAGGCAAGCAAAAATAATATGATCTTCCTTCAAACTCTCCCCTCTCATTTCCTTTAGTTGAAAATTTCATGTTAATTAGGTATCTTTAGTGAAAACAAAAAACATATTGAGCATGCAAGGAGACAAAATGGTCCAATGAAGAAGATGAGGCTTCCTCCCCTTGGTGCCCTATCAAACAAGCAGGAAGTTTACTTTGTGGCAAATGGGAAAGTGATTCTTCTTCTCCACCCAGAGCTTTCAGTAACTTGCCTGGCATCGCTCTGAAGTGGTTTCCAGCTGAATCACAAATCTTGAGCCTTGTCACTCTCGCCAACAGGAAAACCTCTGAGTCAACTTTCCCTTTAGACAAATCAGGTGGACTGCATTTCCAGAGCTCGTTCACCCTGAAGCATGTTTTTTTTTCAAACTGATCTGCAGGTTCCACACTCCAGGCTTGTGCTTTATAAGTGGTTCTGGGAAGAGAAGAGACTCTCTAGGAGGCCACCCAAAGCTAAAGTTCTTCGTAACTCTCCACAAGGAAATCTTGTAAGAGTGTTCCTTGCCCCTCTAAAATGCCAGATTCTGGCAGGAGGCCTTCGAATCTGGACAAAATCATTCTGCACAAATGCATAGCGATTGCTGCCTCACTCCTGGGGAATCCAGTGCCATGAGATGCACCAGTAATTGGCCCAGAAAGGAAATACAGTTAAGCCAACAATAAAAGCAAGGACACTTTTGCCTTTCTATATGTCAGGTCAAAGAGTTTTAGATGCAAGGTATACAAAAAATATAAATATGGTCTTGGGCCACACATGCAAGTTGAAGAGCCAGACCATGATAAATGACTCTGAACTGGTCACAAAACCTCAAGAATACTGGAATGGAAATTCTTCCAGACCATAGACTTTTTGTTAATATCTTAGCACCTATAGAAACTTGTGCAGTTCCCAGCACAGGTAGGTATTTACTAAGTGAAGAGAACCATACACTGGAGGCTCAGAGCGTCTGAACAGAATCAATCAGAAGAATGAGAGACTGAAGAATTAGGAGGGTGAGTGAGGTTATGATTATGTTTATTTAGTCCATAGGGGAGAAGACCTGCAGCATTCATGGACTTAACAGATCAGTATTAACTATGCAGGAGGAAGCCCAGTGGTCCATGGTGTAGGGCATTTTCATTATACTCTGGCATTAATTTGAATTGCATGCACTGATGGATGCTTGAAATCCCATCAAATGGCTACTCTTTGAGCCTTCCAGACTGCTGGGATCTGTACCTGACATGGCTTTTCCTCCCTCTACTTATCTCATTGTATGTGTTTTATGGGAGAAATTGCATGAGCTAATAGAAAAGGAAGGAAGTGTCAGTACTTTTTCTCTAAAATATCCAATTAAAACCAAAGGGCAAAAGATGCGACAAGAAAATGTCAACACCACAACAGGTTTTCTTCCAGGGTAGCTTGATGATATTCAAGGACGTCCTAGATAGCAAAATTTAATCTTAAGAGTTTTGAGGTCAAGGGAACCTAGGACACTTGTCTTCATACCTCTTAGTCAGTGGCCAGCATGTAAAAGGTCCTGGTGAAATTATAAGATATTAGGCTATTATTAGGGTTCTTAGCTATTATCTTTCTCAACCTTACCATTAACTCATGAGGAAAAGGAACCAAAAAGTTAACTGTCTTGCTCAACATCTCATACTACGCAGCGATGGGTCAGTACCAGAGTCCATCTAGCACTACTCCTAAAAGAAAACCACTTCACATTTATGGTCTTAAAAATGTCATCTAGCACTACTCCTAATAGAAAACCACTTCACATTTATGGTCATAAAAATATTCTTGAGTGGCAGATCTGCTATACATATTAAGTGGTTTCTCAAGCTATTTCTAGAACTTTCTAGAAGAAGAAAGGGTTGTTTTAGAGCATGGTAAATTGGAGTTTCCTTTTCACCCTCAATGTCACCATTGTACCACCATCTCCTCCACAGCAAAGTTGACATGGTAGGACCTGAAAAGGTATAGAGGGGAGTCATTGCCTCTAAAGGCTTAAAAACTTAATCTAAAGAACTGGATTTCAAGAACTCTCTTGGGGTAGGAAGATTGTCACTTCCCAAGTCACCCTTTTTTTGTTTGATAAAGGCACATGAAGGAGTTTCAACCATTTATTCAGCAAGCATCAACAGCCATCACTTATGTTCTGAGCACTGGACACAGTGGTTGGTGCTAGAAGGCTGTAAGGAGAAAAGAGATAGTAAGGCTGATCACTGCCAGAGGAGAGATAAGACAACTGCTTTCATGCATAATACATGTGTGGAAGGACTGAAGAAATGCTGGGAAGTGCCAAGTAGGGAAAGACATCTTCTCTTGGGAGGTAATCAGAAAAGTCTTCTTGGTCTTCGAAAAATGAGTCTGACTTGCAGATGTGGATTAAAGACCATTCCAGGCAGAGGGAACTGAGTGGTCTAAGGCAAAGACGCTGGAAAGCTCTCATCTGTATGTAAAATACTAAACCAATCTGTCAGATATGTAAGATTTGTGAAGGGAAAAAAGACAAGCATGAATAAGTTGTTGGTTCTAAATTATTGAGACTTTGATGTAGTAAAGGAGCTTAGAGAGTTTAGGGAGGCATTAATGGTTGCTAAATAAAGCAATGACTGAATGGTAATGGTGCTATGTTGAACTGGATGTGCTATGAAGGTCAGTGTAGTGAACACTGTCGATGCTCTGTCAAGTGCCCAGGTCCCCTCAGATCCCTTTTGCTGTTTCTCTGTGGCCCCTCTCCCTCACAGATTTGTATGTTTTGCTTTTAACATCTCACACCTGTGACTTTATTCAGATGCCTACCTTGGGCTACAGAAGGCACTTTGACAAAACTTGCAGAAAATGTTGGGAGTTGACATCCCTTGGGGCAGTGCTTGGCCAATGATTGACAGTTTGCAGCTATGAAGCCCCGCTTTCTTTCTTCCAATGGGGACAAACTCTGAGGTGTAATCTACACTCCAGATCTCCCTGCAGGATCAGGCTGAGGTTGGGACTTTGCAATTTACATGGAGTTTCTTGTCCGTGCTTGTCTGGCTTCCTGCATCTCCTTACCAGTTTCTCTCAGCACTCTTTCTTTATCCATTACTTGTTCATGGATTTTCATCTCAGGGTCTGCTTCTGAAGGACAGACAGACTGGAACAAGAGGAATGTTAAAGTAAGACCTATTACAGAACCCCAGGCAAGAGATCACAGAGACCTGTACTAGGACAGTGACAATGTGATAAAGACAGGGAAGGTAGAGTAAAAACATTCCAGAAACAAATAGACAAGACCTTTAGAGTATGAAGTAGGGAGAAGTGGGAGCCAAAGAAGAATCTATCATTTCAAACCTAGGTAATGAGAGTTGGAGAACCGTAGAAGAAAGAGCATATTTGGAAGTTGAGACAGGTTTCGTTTGGAGACGTTGCCTATGCAGTAGCAGGAAGAGTAACAGCACAGTAGGAATGCTGAGCAGCTTCAGAAGGAATCAGGGCCCTGAGATCCTGTTTGGACAGTCGTAAGCACTGAGCTATTCACTGAAGCCATGAGTTAGGAGACACTTCCAGAGATAATCTGAGCTTTGTGTTCGTATATAGAGCTTCCCAAACAGGAAAACACTCTGTAACATTCTTGCCCTTTAGAAAACCAAGTCCAACAAGAGCAGCAGGCAGGACAAAGTCTGGCATGGATCTGAGCTCATTTTGAAAATAATGTTTATTTTTTAAAACATTCTCAGGAGCTAACCTCCACTGTCTCAGCTTCTCCCCTCAGAATGGTGCCAGATGCACTTTGGAGAGTAACATCAGCGTGACATCAGAGAATGCCAATCTGAAGGGAACATTGCCTTTGAAGAGTTCATTGGGGAATTTGTTTAGTGAATCCGTTATTTTAATCTAAAGATTTTATCCCAGGATTTTAAGACTGGAGAGACCTGAGAGGTCAGCTAGGTCATTTCATAGATGAATAAATTGAGGCTGAGAGTGGCACGCTCAGTCATGGCTGGATCATGACCAAAGAGCTCATGCCTCCTAAGTTCAGTGCTTGGACTCTTTCCTTGCCTCCTCCTGTGCTCCCCATTCCTGTCCTGGACTGTTGTTTTCCTCCTGATCATTGAATAGGCAGTTTTCTGCAGGGAGTAATTTTTTACAAATAAAATGATGTGTTCTGTCTCCTGAAGCATCATTGTATGTCACAGGATTATTTTTCAGGATTTACTAAGATAAAGAATTTGAAAGTTTTTAAATATAATAAGCTACTATTCAATGTTCAGCCATGTCAAATGTCTCTACTTTTTGACTCAGTTCCTGAGTGATGATTAAATATGTCAGTTGAGATCATGGAATAAGGTGAAGCCCCAGGACCTATGAGGGAGCCAGGTGCCTTCCTTCAGCTATACTCACACAGGATTCCAACAAACCAAATCAACAGTGTGTATATCTATCAAGGGGAATCATGTTTAAACCCAAGTTCCTAGTCAGTAAGTCAAGTGGATGTTCTTGCCATGAAATAATCAAGCCCACAAACATATACAGAGCAGCAAACATGGGTTAGGCAGTTAGAGAAGTAAATTGCAAGCTATCCCCTCAGGAAGTTACAGTCTAGCAGGGGCAAACTTATAAAGAAACAATCAGAATACAGTGTGATTAGTGCTATGATACAGAATCCTGCAAGGTCCAACAGTGGCAAAGTAGAAGTGCTGGCTCTCACTGGGGAAGGATTTGATGCACAGAGAAGTTGGTGCTTGATGTAGAACTTGGATAAACTGGGATGAGTCAAACAGATAGGGCAGGGATGGAGGACTGTGCATGACTATGATACTTCCAAAGGTAAGGAGGTGGGTGGTGGGGCTTTGCTGTTTTCAAGAATTGTAAGAGATTTAGTGTCCACCGATACATATATGCTCAATGAGTGAATAAGTGAAAAATTGAGTGAATGGTCAGGAGGATAGCAATGGAGGATAAGGGTGAAATGGGAGGAAGTAACCAAATGATTAAGGACATTGATTGAGCCACAGTGACCACCACTTCATGCCCATGGTTCTCAAAGTGTGGTATCTAGACCACCACCAGCAGCAGCACCTGGGAAACTGTTATTTCTATTTGTAATAGAAATGCAAGCTATCAGGCCCCAGCCCAGATCTATTGAATCAGGAAAGCTGAGGGTGTGACCCAGGGATCTGTGTTTCAACAAGACCTCCAAATGATTCTGATGAATACTTACGTCAGAGAAACACTGTTCCAGGAACTGGGGAGAAAGATAAAGCAGGAGAGAGTTTTATAAAGACAAAGAGTCACGTTAATTTAGAAAGAAAAAAGCATTTACTTCTCGCTACAAAAATGCTAGCTCAATTCTCCAGAAGTGCTCAGCCAGAGCTGTCTGGGGTCCTGCCTAGATCCTTCCAAACGAGTCCTCCTGTCTCATCAGGTAAGTAATCTTGTAGAAACAGCACCTCATTACCCTCTATCAAATGGGCAGTGAGGAAGCACTTTTCATTTGAGAGCTAGATTACTGGAAAGATTCGTCTGGGGCAATTGCAGTAGATGGCAGTGATTTAAGCTAAATTCAGTTCTGGAAGACAGCTGAACTATGGGACAACTTGTATAAAAGTTTAGGCTGAGGTATCAGCAGGAATGTTGAACAGTGCACTCACGCCTGAAATGGCAGGAATGAAATTCATTCATGAAGCCTCTTTCAAACCAATTTATATACTGAGGAAAATGGAAGTCTGCACCTGGCTTCTCAGCTGAGGGGAAGTCTGATAGCCCATGACTTGGTTGACTGAAAAAGTCAACGATCAACAGCCACTATCACCCTCTCCAAAAAGCACTAATGAAAGAAAATGGAAAAATCAGTAGAGAAGCCAAATGATTCATAAAATTCAATTTAAGCAGCATGAGATAAGAAGAAATCTTAATTTTTTTTAAAAAAGCAGTGTGGACATCAGACAATTCCAATGAAAATGAAAATCTTTAAACAAGATTCTGTATAACCTTGGGTAATTGTATTGAGTAGGATTCAACCACAAAATCCATGGTTAAAGTCCAGAGAGAAATCCTTGGCCAGGCACGCCTTATATCAGATCCAAAATAGGGAAGCAGAGCAATTTGAAGATCAGCATGTTGAATGAGAGCTTGGGGAGGGACAGAAAGGCTCAGAAGCCGGTCTGGTTCCTTCACCATCACACAACTGCACACCATCCTGACAGCTGGAGCTAGTGTGGAAGCCAGCAGAGCACATGGTCAATAGGCAATTACAGTCATCGAATCTAGGAGGTAGTGACACGAGTGTAAATAGCCTACTCCCAAGTGACTTGTGATTAACGTGACAACTTGTATGCATTTCCCTCCACAGGAACAGGGCGGCCTCCTCACTTGGAGTAAGTTGATGATGGAGTATCCTGCTCTATTTATATGCCCAAATTCTCAGTTAGTATTGGCTAGAGAGAAGACCTAGGAAGAAAGGAAAAGGTGGATGCACCTAGAAATGAGGGAGCATGTGCTAAAAGTACTAAATATTTACAAATAGCTTCACATACACACTCATTCACTCAATTCTTTCTGGAGCAGATGTTAGTTTCTATTTGATGATTTTACATCTTTTCAGCAAGGACACACAGCATGTTAGAAACAGTCTCCAAACAAATGGGTGAGCAGCATGTCACATTTGAACGCATGAATTTTCTGAACATAGATCATGGCCCCAAAGTCAACCCTTCCTCCATTGCTATGACTGTGTGCTCCTGTGGGAATTCAATATGGGGAGACTGTCAAGGCTTTCGTTGCCAATGTGCCCTGAAGAGGGGAGAAAACCACCTGCGCCTTCATTTTGGGATTTGAGGCAATAGCAACAAACTAAGAGACATGGAGACTTTGAATGTGGTTTTTAAAATGAGGTTTGGTGGAGTAAGTTAGAATGAGAGTCATTTGGGACAAACATGGTTAAGGGTCATATTTCACTTCCTGATGGGGTAGGGGGCGGGAATTCCCTAGGTCTTGATTTTAGTGAAGCTAGTTTTAAATGAGAAAGGAAAAGGGAGGAGATGACTAAAGCCCTCAGAGCACAAGATGAGGTGTACTAGAACCAGAGCTTTGTTTTGGGAATAGGTGAGAGGATGAAAAACAAGCTTTTCAAAGGGAGAGAAAATGAATTGGGGGGCAAAAGCTTCCTTAGCTTCCTGATAGAAGCTGAGGCACCAGAGAGAGGCACCAGTATCTCCAGAGGCACTAGAGAGAAGGTACCTCTAGTGTACCTGTGTACCTGTACCTGTGTAAGAGACACAAGGGTGGACCGTGGTTCTATGGGAGAGGAGGGGGGAAGCCTCAGGCTGCAAAGTTCACCTGTCTGAGGTCTGCAATGCCACACTGTTGGAACTCACTCTCAGCAATCCTGCTGGTTCATAAATGCTCAGTAGGGCTGAAGATATCAGTAAGGAGCAGAGGGTGAGGACCACCTCTCACCTGTGAGCAAGCAGATCCAGGGAGAAAGATCCCAAGGGTGTTTCAGAAGCAAATGCTTGCAGACCCATTAGAAGGAGATGAGGGAGGCGGGGACTGTGGCTAGGGAGGCCTGAGTGCCTCCAGTTATTATTCATTTCCCCTTTTCCCTAAACCACCTCTCCCTTGAAAGAACAGCCATATAGTAACCCATAGGGGCAGAGGAGATCATTTATTCTCTTTGTCGGGGAAGACCAACAAAGGGGAGATGAGGGAGGGGGAGGTCCTCTAATAAACTACTCAAGATGCCGAATAAGAGGCCAGAGGCAAGTCCAAGTCACAAAAGATAGCCAGGAGCTGCCTGCAGGAAGGCATGTGCTCCTATCTGAGGCCCCTTGTGCAGATGGCAGGTATGGGAGAGGCAAGACTAAAAAAGAATTAAATCACTCTGCCTACTAAAATAAGCAAGAAATTAAAGTTGGGAACAATGGAGAGAAGACATCCAATGACACTGAGCAACTTTATCATATCTAGATCGGGTCACAAGGTCACGGCCAAGAGACCAAAAAGGAGGTGTTGGGAAAACAGGAATGTTGAAGGAGGGATTTCAGGTTGTTGGTTGTAGGGTGTGTTGTAAACCTCCTCCTCTGTGTCCTCGATGCATCTTCTCCAGATTCTAGTTGCTTATTGCTGCTTTTCCACAGTGAATTATTATTGGAGGTGGGAGTTCTTCTGTTGGCATGGCCACAGAAGCCTGATGATTCGGGGAACAGCTGCCCTGTGGGTTATACATGGACCATCTCGTTTAATATTTTCACCAACCTTATGGAGTAGATACCATTATCACCACTTGGAAAGTGAGAAGCCAGAACCTCCAGGAGGTCTAGGAATTTGTCCAAGAAACTGAACCAAGATTGCAGCAAGATCTTAGCAATGCTAAATATCACTGAGTCCACCTCCATATTATTGGTTCTCAGAGTGTGGTTCCCCAGGCCAGCAGCATCAGGATCACCTGAGAAAGTGCTAGAAATGCAAATTCTCAGTAGTCCCCACACTGGAGCTACTGAACCAGAAATTTCAGGGTGGGGCCCAGCATCTGTGTTTTAATCAGCCTCCCAGATGATTTGATGCACACTAAAGCTCGAGGACCGTTGATCTACACCACAGTACCTCTCAGAAAGCCGACACAGCACCTCAAGTTTGACGGGTCTGTAACTCATTGCCGGGGAGATGACATGCACACTTGGCAGCTTGAGGTGCCTGAGTGAGCAAAGCCTGTAGAGACACAAGATTCAGTCACACAGCTGTGAAGTAAGACACAACCCCAAACCTCTGAGGAATTGATGGACTCCCCCTGATGGGTGGGGAGTGAGCAGATGTGATGATCCCCAGTTTGAAAGTCAAGGCAACAGTGTGAAAACTTGAACCAGCTGGTTCCAATATCACCCTGCCTCCAGGCCCCCTCTGCACTATCTAACATTGAACATGGTTGTCTATCTTGAGCTTTTTGTTTCGTCGTGTCTATAGACTATCTTGGAAAATAGGGGGAGTAGGTCTATCGAATTATTGAATATATAATATATATTTCAGGCTCAGGAAACTTAAACTCTGGGCTGAGTCATAGAGAAAAAAGGCATAATGAGAGTATATCCTGGCCTTTAAGCTCTAAATTCAAGTTTTTAACTCAGTAAACTATTATCTCTGTGGTCTTAAGCAACTCACATAACAATACCGATGTCTTGGTGTTTATCACAGAACAAAATATGGCGTATGAGACAATCCTTTGTAAAATGGTAGGTTATGTGCTATTATTATTTTAATTCCATTCCAACACTCCCAACCTTCAAGCTCTACAAATAAGCGCCTTGTTCTTTCAAATATCCCTTCTCTGGAGACAGCCATTGACAATGGGTGTTAATCCTATCAATGGACACTTGTATTCTCTTATTTCTCCAAAATAACCCCGTGTTCTTACATAGAACAAGCTAGAGAGAATGCTGGAACAGCCCAGAAGGTGGAAGGGATGTTTCAGTCCTGAGGGCCTTTGAGGCAATATTCCTGTGAAGGAGTCACATTGGTTTGGGGTCAGATGGCACCACTTGAAAATCATGGTGTCCAGTCTCACTAGAACCCAGCCCCTTTCTTACAATGAGGAAATAGAGTCCAGAAAGGGAAGCGGCCTGCCCAAGTAGCCTATTTCTTTATTTGTAAATTCACCACCAGGGTGTCTTCCAGTAAGTAACAGGCCCCAGCAAGAGGCAATGAGAGTACAGCAGCTGCCAAGATGACAGAGGGAGTCACCCTCAGAGGAGGTGCCGGTGTGGGGCGAGAACACCTGTCCTGTGCAGTAACACCAGCCCCACCCCTCCCCTGCGTGCTGATGCAAGCCATTCCTCTACAGCATTGATACGTGACTAAAACCTGCTCCTGGCCAACGGCTCTTTCTAATTAATTGCATAACTCAAGAGTCTGCTAGACTACAAGTTGACATGGAGGCTGGAGAGGAAAATATACATTCAGGAAAAAGAAATGTTTGAAATGCAGTGTGATGACAACATATTTATAATCTCTGAACAGTAGCATGGTAGTATAAAGAATGTTAGCCTTAGGAAAGATGAAGACAGTCTGAAATGAAATATTCATCATGTTGATAATAAAAGAATGAGTATTTATTGGGTTCTTACTAAGCATCAGGTATTACACTGAGTGCTTTCATGGATTATTTTATTTCTATTTGACAAACCGTCCTATGAAGTAGATATAAGTATTACCCCCACATTAAAGATGAGAACACTAAAGCTTAACTAGGGGAAGCTCAGGAAGGTGATTTACCCAAGGTCACGTGGGCTTGATATGAACCACAGAGTCAGACTCTAGAGCTTGAAACCACTTTTCTCACTTGGCTATGCTGTCTGCAGTAGCCACTCTCTGCAAGCTGGGTGACTTGGGCCAAATAAGTTCACCTCTCTGAGTGTCATCTAAAAGCACCGAAGTAGTAGTAGTCCAACAGGCATTATAGGTTGTTGAAAGGATCAAGAAAGAATATAAAAATCATTTTGTCAGCTTACTAGGTACATATCTGTGGAGAGCGTGGCCTGAGTCAAGATGGCGCCCGGGACCTCTGCCAAGTCCCATGATTACGCGCATGATATACCACCGGGCCCTCCTTCACTGCGCACCGCGCAAGTGCAACGCTGCAGAGCCTATGAACTGCTGACACGCTGGTACGGGACTTGTGGGTGGAGACCAAGGGATATAAGTACGGGACAACGGGGAAGAAGAAGAAGAAGAAGCTAGAAGAAGGAAGAAGAAGCTGGCATGGTGTAAAGGCTGAATAAACCGCTTTGAGAAGAACACGTTGTTGTTGCCTCCTTCCTGCTGGTCAGGGGTGAGCGACAAGTGGTGGCCCGTACGGGGACCTCAGCTGTTCAGAACTCATCGCGGACAGGGTGACTAGTCACAGGGTAAGTTCCCAGGTAAGTGGGACAAGCAAGGCTCTCGGTTGAGACAATAAGGTTCCCGGTTAACAGGGACAAGCTTACTTAGGATAATAAGGTTCCCGGTTAACAGGGACAAGCTTACTTAGGACTATGGGTAACACCACATCGGCGCAGACGCTTCAACAGGCTCTCAAAAGCCTGCTGAAAGTAAAAGGGGTGGGTCTGAAGCAGGAGACAAGATAGCTCAATTACTCCTTCTGAGCAGCTTACATGAGAAATTTCCTGCGGAGAACAAAGAGCGGGGAGACAAGGGGTTTGGGTCTACGGGCGCCCCCCAGATTTTTTGCTCATTAGATCTCAGCACCAGACCGGTGCTCAGAGTCACAGTTAATGGTAAGCCCATAGTTGGTTTATTAGATACAGGTGCCGATCGTAGCATCGTTAGCACCACAGACTGGCCGCTGGGGTGGTCCA
>NW_007247778.1:867455-891650 GCF_000164805.1 Carlito syrichta | reverse complement strand
TTCAAAATCCAGCTCCCCTGCCTCCGAACACAGTGGGACTGGTGGTGGGCTGTAGTTCCGCCACCTAAAAGGCTTGGTGATTCACCCAGGGGTTATTGATTCAGATTACACCGGGGAGGTCAAGGTAATGGTTTCATCCCCCCGAGGCATTTCGGCTATCTCACCAGGAGACAAGATAGCTCAATTACTCCTTCTGAGCAGCTTACATGAGAAATTTCCTGCGGAGAACAAAGAGCGGGGAGACAAGGGGTTTGGGTCTACGGGCGCCCCCCAGATTTTTTGCTCATTAGATCTCAGCACCAGACCGGTGCTCAGAGTCACAGTTAATGGTAAGGCCATAGTTGGTTTATTAGATACAGGTGCCGATCGTAACATCGTTAGCACAGCAGTCAGACCAAACCTTAACAGGCCTGGGGTACGCCCAGATGCTGCAGATTAGTTCTCGCTTGTTGCCATGGAAAGATGAAGAGGGCCACCATGGGGATTTCCAGCCCTATGTGCTGAAGGTCCCAATTTCTCTATGGGGCCGAGATATATTACGGCTTATGGGTTACAAGCTAACAAATGAAGGATGTTATAGCCCTCAAGCGAGAGGTATCATACATGGCATGGGAGCTCTGCGTTACTAATGTGCCTTTTAACAGCTACAGCCACGCTGCGGTGCTATCCCGTAACCTTTCCAGCTATCTTACAGGTAATTGGTCAGAGAACTTTGATAAGCTGCTTGGAGAACTACGTACATCCATCGTAATCATCAATTCCACCCGAGTAGATACTAAGCTGGTTAAAGGACTCATGGGATGGGTCACCACAATTGCATCTCATGTAAAGGAATGGGCAGGACTTGCAGGTCTTGGGATCTGTCTTGTACTTCTATGCCTCCCTTTTGTCCGGTGCATGTGTAATGCTCGGCAACAGCACAAGAAGGAGCAGGCCCTCGTGGTGTAGGCTCTCGCGGCCATGGAGGCTGGTCGATCTCCCCAAGTGTGGATTGGACTGCTAGGGAAGTAGCCAAAGACAGGTAAGATCCCCTGGGAACGTTACCAACCTAAGACAGGGGACAGGCCAGCGCTGCTTGTATTCCCAATGACGGGTAAGGAACGTTTCCGCAAGGGACAACCTAAGACAGGCATTCTCTCGTTCATAAAACAAAAAAGGGGGAGATGTGGAGAGCGCGGCCTGAGCCAAGATGGCGCCCGGGACCTCTGCCAAGTCCCATGATTAGGCGCATGATATACCGCCGGGCCCTCCTTCACTGCGCACCGCGCAAGTGCAACGCTGCAGAGCCTATGAACTGCTGACACGCTGGTACGGGACTTGTGGGTGGAGACCAAGGGATATAAGTACGGGACAATGGAGAAGAAGCTAGAAGAAGAAAGAAGAAGCTGGCATGGTGTAAAGGCTGAATAAACCGCTTTGAGAAGAACATGTTGTTGTTGCCTCCTTCCTGCTGGTCAGGGGTGAGCGACACATATCTAATTACTGATTGCTAGCTGATTTGCAATAGCAATAAAGAGCACATTTATTGCAGGAAAATTTAAATGAAGATAAAAGGACAAGACTAGTATTTGAAGGCCTAAGGTAAAGTGAGTTACTGTACCCCATGACCAAATTAACTTGGAACTTCCCATAAACCAAGTCAAAAAGAAAACATAACTTTATGGATCTCACTAGTTTATCCAAGGAGAAATGACACATTATCTGAAAAGACCAGCAGTTTTTACACTACATTCTAAAGATAATTTATCCCCTGATTATTTCAGAAAGGATATTAAACAATACAATAGAGGCAGCCTATGGTGGTGATTGTACAAAAATTTCTGGAAAGTTTTTTGAGAGATCTTTCTTAGAGTTGGAAGCTTCCTTGTCATTCTAGGAAGGTGTTTTGATAAGTTAAAATAATACAGTCAATGTGTGTGTAGCTTTCTGCTACCTTAATAGAGAAATGGAATCTATTTGAGGAAGAGTTTATATTTGCTCTCAGCAACATGGAAGGATTTTAAATATAGAGCCTTTTCCTTTGGGAATATAGGTCCAAAATCTCTCTAAAACTATTCCTCCTTCTGCCTCCCTGAATGCAAATAGAGAAGGACTTCGACAAGAGGATCGCCTGCTTTAAGAGAGGTAACATCAGACAGTGTGCTGGGGAGAGAAGTCTGTTCAGTGAAGACAACCAAAACATCAGCAGAGGGAGAGTTGAGGGACGTGAGACTCAGTGAGTCAGAGGAGCTTGCAGGAAGGCAGAGTGGCTACCGAAGGGGCTGTCAGGTGGAAGAGGACACAGGTTTGCTGTCCATAGCCCCCCAAACCAGAACTAAGATGAACAAATGAAATCTACAAATAGATCGGTTGATTTTTATCGTAATATAATGTAGTGGTTGCCCTGCCCAAGATGGGACTCGGGTGACCTTCTGAAAAGTTAACTTGTGTTCTGATTTTCGTGGTGATGACATCTCTGGGTGTTGGAGGTGGAATGGGAAAGAGGACATTCATTTGGAGAAAAAGGAAGCACTTTCCTCCCCTTCCATCTCCGTTGTGAATTTTTGGACTACACTGCACATAACACAGCATTGAGGGCTTGAGCTCTGCCCCTGAATTCCCTGGGTTCAAATCCAGCTGCTTTGCTTATGGAGCTGATGATCATACTTACTTGTACTGGTTATTCTCTATATAGCAGTCCCCCTCAGGCTCATTTCCTCCCCTCTCTGCCATACTCAGTAGCCAAGAAGCTGAGGTTCATGGGCTGCGTCAACTGGATCTTGGGCCCTCTGACCTCCATGAGCTCAGCCAACAGAAGGTAGAAAACGAGGGGTCAGGATGTGTATTTGGAAGTTGATGCTGTCCTCCATAGTCACAGCTCCTGCAGGGCAGCTGCTTCCCTTCCACAACCACGGCTTGCACTTCTGCCTTTGGAGAACACTGTTACTCTCCTTTCCCCTTTCCCTTTGCTGTGAAAAGTCATAACATGTTCCTTGCATAGTCTGTGGCACTGCACCATTTCTAGTTGGTTTTCCTAATCCTGACTACACACTTGTAGGGACAAATAACTCCTGTATTAACCCCCCTTCAATTATATGAAGGATATTGAATGTGTCATCTGCTTTCTGGCAGGTGCTCTGATAGATACAAGGTTGTAAGGATGCTGATGTGCTCAGACAGCAACTGACACACAATAAGTGCTCAATAAGCATAAAAGAATATTATGACCAGCAGCAGGAATAATGCTGGCAATAGTGGTTGTATTAGCTCCAAAGGAAGTAAATAAGCTTTTTCTTTTTTCTTTTTTTTTTGAGTTGGAGTCTCACTCTATTGCCCAGACTGGAGTGCAGTGTCCGCTTCCGGCCACCGCAGCCTCGACCTGCTGGGCTCCTGCGATCCTTCTGCCTCAGCCTTCCAAGTAGCCAGAATTACAGGCATGCACTACCATGCCTGGCTGATTTTTTTGATTCATTGTAGAGATGAGGTCTCACTGCCCAGGCAGGTCTCAAACCCGCGGGCTCAGGCAATCCACTCACCTCAGCCTCCCAAAGGCGCGGAATTACAGGCTGAGCCACCAAGCCCGGCTAATAAGCTTTTTCTTATCTCTGTTGTCTGAGCCATCCCAAGGTATTACACACAGACCAATGAACCACTGAGTTATTTTATGGGAGTAAATAAAATGAAGATACTCATTTGACATGGAGGGACCAAAGGGAAAAAATAGAAATCTGATCCTGAAAGGAGAGAAAAGGACATCTGAGAGTGGGAAAACTTCTTGGACATGAACACCCACTCTGACATGGAGTCCATCAGCGACATGAGGCCCAGCAAGTGCTGAAGCCAGAATATGGGGACAAATTTGCTAGAGGGATCCCCAGGAGCAGTAGCTGGCTGAGAGGTACCATCCCAGGCCCAGGCAAGGAAGCTTCCTTGGGCATCTGTTCCTGCATTGTGGAATGGGATTCACCAGTCACTGGTTCCAAGAGAGCGTGAACCCAGCCATAAACCCTAGGTAACTTGTCAGTAGACCCTTAATGGGAGAAAGATGAGTTAAAATACCTGCACTTTGGAACAAGACTGGGGGGGCATCATTATACTCCCAAGTGAGGGAACCAGGAGAGAGAGTTCCCCTGTTGCTTGTGGAAGAACTTCTAACAGCAGGAGTTGGCCCAAGAGAAACTGTGCTGCTTTGGAAATGTTACCCCATCACTACAAGTATTTAAGCACCACAAGGCTCACCATTTCAGAAGAGGGCTGTGTCAGCCAAGGTCCTGGGAGTTAACAGGAGGTGTGGTCAAAATGGGTAAACAGTGTAGACTTGAATAAAGAGACAACAGAGGTGTGGGCAGGCTGTGGGAAAGCAGCATCCTGTGACAGTTGACTGGGCGACCCTTACCCGCTCTACCTTGAGTGACATCGTGTTGGAAGCTTAACACTGGCCATGGCAGGAGCACTTATATTATGGAAGTTGGCCAACACCAAAAATTTGGCTTGTTTTGTTGTTGTTCTTCATTTTTGTTTTTGGAGAGCTGGCTTACCAGCACATGACTTTAAGAAGTCTCAGGGCTATTACCTGCTAGAGTCTGTTAGCACTCCTAGGCTCAAGGGAACTAGAAGAGTCAGCCCTGACTAGACTCTCCAGGCAAAGGGCCTTTTGAGTAAAGTTCGCTGACTTGAGCTGAGGCCTTTGATACAGAGATGGAAACAACCCATGGTAACCTCACAAGGAAGGAGCCAGAGAAATACTGACTGCACTTTACTCTGCTCTCTCTTGCGGGGCTCCCCATTGGCCATACCCAAGGAGAAGCAGAAGACCAGGAAGCCAATAGTTCATACATGTCAATCTGCCAGACCTAGAGGACGAACTTTAGAGGGCAGATCTTGAGCACAGACAGTAAGCATGCAACTCAGATGCTAGAGGAAATTCACAATACAACATCATGTTGGAAATTTCAAGCATACACAATCACGTATTTTTAATGTTGTAAAAAAATTTTTTAAGAGATAGAATATGGTCTTGGGGATTTTGAGCCATTGCAACCCAAAAATCTGGGTTATATGATCAGAGAACAGGTTTTTCTAAGGTCTAAGAGTTTCGGCAAGTGTCCAGTCATTTGCAGGAAAGGCCAGGGCACCATGGCAGGCACAGAATGGCATCTAACTTACGAAATTCAACACACTGTCTTCAGTCTGATCCAGCCCAGCCCAGCCCAGCCCAGCATTCATGTCAGAAACTGACTAAAGACACCACCCCTCCCCACCACCACCATCTCTGGAAACACAGCCCTTGCACCCTTGGAATTCATAATGAGTCCTTTTCCTTTGGTTTCTGTTATTTAGCACATTTCATACTAGTGGAGAAACACAAACATTTGCATGCCACATCTAATACAATTATAAGGTCATTACACATTCTGTAGCACAAAACAGCTGTTCCAAAGATCCTTATTAGAATTTAACAGAGTTGTATTTGTTTGGGGCAAAAAAAAACCAGCAACAACAATCTTTTAAATTATGATTTAATGAGACTGTTAAATGTTCATCACCAAATGGTTATTTATTAAAGCTGCATGAAGCTTGGCTGTTTGGGCTCATAAGAGGTTAATTGAACTTTTTTCCGTACCCCAACCCTACAACACACACATGCATATTTACACACACGCGCACACAGGAACAAATCCACATGTTTTGATCCAAAACCTCTTTTCTCCCAAATTATGACCTATTTTTTAAAGGAAAACTTTATAAATCTTAATAGATCTAACTTCTAAATTTTTGTGGTTGAGTTGGCTTTTAAGTCAAATTCATGAGGAGTCTATGTAAAAATACCTTGGCTTCTAAAAATCTTTTCAGCATCTTTGAAGAGAAGCATGTTTGCATTTGCAATTCACCACAAATAATAAAATGTCTGTGACAAGGTTCAGTATTTTGGGTTCTATATGTACTGTATAGGTTACCGGGGGTTTTATAACATATCTCTCTGGGTTGAGAAACATTGCACACAGCCCTATGTTCTTGGATGAGGGTTGTGGGTGGAGAGGAAGGAAGGATTTTTTTCTGATGACCTACCAGTGATATAATACAGATGTGTCATTTTGTCAGGCTGCAATACTGTAGCAGTTAATCCAACAGCATTTATAATAATTGCTGTATCCTGTAGAAGCCGTACTGTGGCAAAACGTATCCCTGGAATTCATAAGTAGGTTGTTTAAATGCAAAATAATTATTAAGCACTCATTCTTGGAATTCATCCTGAGATAAGTAGCCCTTAAGAAAATGTCTAATACAAAATGACATTTGGGTTTTAGAATATATAACCTTTTGTATTAATGGTATCCCAAGGTGTTTTACATAGTAATTGGATGGTAGTGTGGTAAGTATTTCAGTAAGTGAAATGGCTCTTGGGACTGAAGGAGAGGTTTAGCTATTCTTGGATTTCAAGTTGGATTTCGTTGACTATGGGGAGGTGTGGTGGAACGCCAGGCTGTTTAAAAGTAGCTCAAGGCCTTCTTGAAACTTCATTGAAAATGCCAGGAAGCAGAAGGGGGCTCAGAGGTAAAAAGAACAAACTCCTCTGTGCCAGATGAGGAACCCAGGTACAAAAGTGAGTTAGAGCCCCACACAGGGCTGGAAACTGGGTCTCAAAGTAAAAGGACTTGACACATGATATTGTCTCAGGGTTTGCATTTCAGCCCCACTAAGTCCTAGCTGGGTAACTTAGAGCAAGAGACTTAATATTACTAG
This sequence comes from Carlito syrichta, assembly GCF_000164805.1. Classification (NCBI taxonomy): domain Eukaryota; kingdom Metazoa; phylum Chordata; class Mammalia; order Primates; family Tarsiidae; genus Carlito; species Carlito syrichta. The sequence goes on along the minus strand of NW_007247778.1, from coordinate 884,927 downwards.
GCTTACATTTTCTTATCTGCAAAATGAGAAATAATATCTGCTAGGGCCAGGGAAGAGGTAAAAATAAAGTAACAAGGGCAGTTCCTGGAACACAGTGGGCACTTCATAAATGACAATTATTATAAATCCATGTTGCCATAAATCTTTCCTGTCTGAACATTTTCAGTATCGATTTGCATCACTTATCATATTAATGCTGTTATGTTTTACAATTGCAAGTTATAATTAGGCACATATGACTCATCCCGACTTTCCATGCCCAATTCTCAGCACTCCAACAGCAGCACATCAAGAAACAAATCAAAATGCAATTAGATGCCGACTCCATACTATATAGAAAGTTTATCATTTATTTTCTCATAGCAGATCATATTGTGAAAGTGAATTGATCTCTTGTCAGTAATGGAAAGGTTGAGACTGGGTTTGTGTCAAGTATGAAGAAGATTAATGTAGATGTTAATTTGACATGTTTGGTGGGAAAACATTTTAAATTACAATGGATGGGTGTTAAAAAGTACAATCACACAGCAACAGGCTAAGAGAGAAGCTTTGTCTGGTCTATTTGAACAGATAATATTATGTACTTTTTATATATTTAAATATATAAAATATACTTATAGCCATAGACCACCACTACCCAACTTTAAATATGCAGAAGTTCCTATTTAATCCCTCCAACAAAATTAAGGACAGTTATTAATTTTACCAAAGGAGTCACGACCAGAGAGTTATTTGAAATGCATCTCCCTAGTGTAAGTAAAGTATGATTTGACTCGTTTTAAAATCAATTTACAAGTAAAATTTTCAGAAACACATCTGCTAGGTAAAGCAAATTCTGCCAGTATCCTGCAATAAAAGTGACAGTGATATGCTCAGTTTTTATAATGGATAAAGCTATGTGAGCAGAGAACATAATTATATATTTTAGAAAGAGCATAGAAGTGTGTACTTATAAACCTGGGATTTAAAAATCACATTCTAAATTTCTAAATCAGTTTAAGAAACAATTCAGTGTTTGCATATTTCTCCAGGTCGGCCATCTTTCAGGCACAAGGTGGGCCATTCCACAAATATATATATATTTTTTAAACCTACTAACAGCCACACCCTGGAGATCATTAGAGATGTTTCAAAGCATTTGCACATCAGTGACCTAATCCAATCCTCTGATAACTCTATGGACTGGTATATCATTCCACAGATGAGGAAATTAAGGCTCAGAAAATGAAGCAATCAGTACATGCTCATGAGGCTGGAATTCCAGGCTGACCTCCTAAATAGTTCTCAAAACAGTCAACTTCCCACTTCTTGTCCCGCTGTCCTGGTTCAGTTTAGCAGCAGCTCTCCCCTCAACGACTGCAGCAACCTCCTCTTCCTGCCTATGCCTCCAGTCTTGTTCCAACCTACACTCCACAAATTTGACCATACCACCCTCGGCTCAAAGCCATCAGTGGCTTCTCATTGCCTGTGGATAAAGTCCAAACTCTGTAGCATGCGTTCCAGACGCTTCACCATCTGCATCTTTGTGTATGTCTCTACCCTTATTTTTACTCCTCCATGCTTTGCAGGTTTCATTCCAACCACACAGTCTGATTGTAGGTCTCTGCAAATGCTACACATGCCACCTCCACTTGTTAGCCTATGCTGTCTTCTCTCTAAAACGCCACTGCTTCCCTCTTTGCTGGCTCACTCCCGCTTACCTCCAAGACTCTGTTTGGGTATCACTTTCAAGGACACTCTCCTGTCTTCCGCCATCTCCCTTCTCCTGTCTCCTCTTGGCTAGTTATGGTGTGCCTCCCCAGGTCTTTCAGTAATATTCTGGTATCAAACTTTATGCGTAGTTTCTCAGGAATGCAACTGACTGGACAGATCACCAATCAGTTATTCCTTAATGTCAGAGACTCTCTTATGTATCTGTTGTCTCCCCAGGCTGTACCTCAGGACCTGATGCACATTAGGTGCCCCATAAATACTTGCTAAGTAAACAAATGCATATGTGAATAAGTAATAAAACATGATCCAGCTCTCTTAAATGTAGGTCCAGTTCTTTTTTCAATACACCAAAACTCACTAGCAAAAGATAGCAAGCTCCCAGCCCTTGAAAAAGAGTCAGCTCTCCAGATATCTCCCCTAGTTATAAACTCACGATGCTCATAGACCCAGCGGGCACAGGGCACACAGACTCAGAATTAGCAGAAAATAGCACTAACTGGTGCATTTAATACTCCAGTGTTCCTTGCAGCATGCTCCTTCTGAAGGCTCTAGGGAAGACACTTCCTTGCCTTGTCCTCATTTTTGGTAGATTCCGGCAACCCTTGGTATTCCTTGGCTTGTAGCAGCATCAATTCAGTCTCTGCCTCTGTCATCCCATGCTCTGTTTCCCTGTGAGGCTTCACACGGTCTTCTTACAAGAAACCAACCATTGAATGCAGGGCGAGCACTAACCTAGGTGACCTCATCTTAACTAATTACATCTGCCAAGACTCTGTTTCCAAACGAAGTCACATTTTGAGGTTCTAGCAGACAAAGTTTAAGGAGACACCATTCAATCCAGAACAGGGGGTTTCACCAAATCCTTACTATAGATGTACAATTTACAAAGCAGCTACCTCGACCCTTCTTTACCCCCTTCCCAGGCCCAGGTTGGAATGTCTGCAGAACTTAGCTGGACAGGATATCTTCCCCTTGAACCCCCAGTTTCCTTATAACCAGGATCCAAATAACCAATTCCAGACCTTCTTGATATCGAGCCCGCTTTTTCTGAACTCCCCTTTTTCTACCCCCTATTGTTTGGGTAATACACTGAAGTAGAGTAGTCTCACTCTGGGCCACTTGATTTTGTCGAAGAGGACCAGTTCTGATAGTACTTTGCATCTTGCTGGTGCTCCTCTCACAGACTGGGTGGTATATTCAGAGCAACCTTCCAACTCACATATCCCCCGTGCCTGTGCCTTCCCACCCTGCTGGGCTCCCACGCCCTGACCCCCCGGCCCAAGCCTGCAACTCCAACTGGATTCCTGTTCCTGGCTCTCTCTGGGCTGGCCCATCTCGTCCCTCACAAAGCCCCAATTCTAACAAAGAAATATCATTTTCCTGGAATAATTTTTCCCTTTCTGAAGGCCCTGAGGCTGCTGTAGCTCTCATCTATAAACTGAAATAGTCCAGATGTACTAACACTTTAACATCATAACCTTTTAGAAGGGAAAATATTCTTGGTTGTCTTCCTCTCTTTAAGATGTTTTCTGTTGATCAGTCTGCTTCCCTCGAGGGCACCTCTTTAAAATACCCGTAAAGGCAAAGGCGGCATATTCAGCTATATTTGTACAATCATCGCTGTGTGCTATACAGGAGATGGATGTGAATTTTATCTTTCATTAGCACAGAACCTATAGTTTTTTTTAAATGGACCTGCTTATGAATGTGAAGTATGAAATCCATCTGAATATACGCTTCACCTTAAGAAAAAAAAGCAGCAAATTTCACACCAGTAACTTCCTTCTCTATCAGGCAATGGGGTGAGATGAGGTTTTGACAAAAATGGTAGGCATTACATAACACTCCCGTCTTCTTACAGATGCGTGCGCAGCTTTAAAATAGAAACGGGAAAGCGGTACATTGTCTGCAGAAGCACACTATTGGAAGGAGGATAACAACATTCCCATTTACCCACAAATATGAAATTAACAAATAAGAGGGGTAGGGAAAAGATGCCTTACTGTGCATCTCAGAGGAATGTGAGAGAAAAGACGTTGGGTAACCAACGTTTAGGAGAGTTTCCGAGGTTACAGGTAGGGTTTTCATCACCTTGAAGGCACAAGCTGTCTTTGAGTCAGAACCTGAACCTATGTCCACAAGCAAGGTCTCGATAGCCTCTTTGTAAATTATACCTATAGGAAGGATTAGGTGATACCACCTGTACTGACTTGAATAGCGTCCCCTAAAAATTTGAGTGCACCGGAACCTCGGAATGTGATGTTATTTGGAAACAGGATCTTTGCAGATGTAATTCAGTTATGTTAAGATGAAGTCATGCTAGACCAAAGTAGGCCCTAAATCCAGTGACGGGTATTCCTTATGAGAAGAAAGCATGGGATGATGGAGACAGAGATCAGAGATAGCTACAAACCACGAAATGCCACGGGTTTCTGGCAGCCACCAGAAGCTGGAAGGGACAAGGAGGGATTCGTCCCTAGAGCCTGCAGAGGGAGCATGGCCCTGCTGACCCCTTGTTTGGAGACTTCTGACCTCCAGAACTGTAAGACACTAAATCTCTGTTGTTTTAAGCTACCGATTAGTGACAAGTTGTTATGGTGGCTCTAGGAATCTAATACACCACATTATCTGTTTTCACAACCGGGGAACTGGACAGACTGTCTTGCTACTGCCCCACACAGAGATGTAGCCTTGAGTCACATAAGCACCTTCTCTGAATATCCCCAGCTTCAACCTCTAGTTAAAACTCTTGGCATTGCCCTTTCTCCTTACCCACCAAGTATAGTTCCTCAAGGCCTCAGCCTTCATGAAGCTCAAACTAACCATTTTCAGGTCTCCTTCCACATTTTCATTTCTTGTTTAGACCCATTCTTTGGGCCCACGACCATCAACTTTGAACTCTCTCCAAAGCCCATGCTCCAGTCTTTTGCTCCCCAGCTCAAGGGAGGCTCTGTGCCCACAAGAGATGTTCACAGAATTTGTGTTGAATGTGCAATTCATGCCTGGGGGCAGTCAATACCACCCCTCCCACACACACACAATTGTGCAGGTCTTCATACAGCCTCAGGACTTGCTCTAGTGCTGGATTGCAGATCCAGGCAATGCTATAACTCACGCTTGATCCAGGAGGTAGTCAGGCACAGTGGAAAGAGAAGACACTGTGCAGACCTAAGACGGAGAGCCCAAGCCTCTGCTACTGACTCAGGTGTTCAAAGCCACTGCCACACTCACTGGTAGTTCCTAATCAGGGCCCATCTCTGTGCTCAAAGTCCTTGTTAGACTGTTGGCTCTATCTGTGTGCACAAAGACCTCTTGAGCAAGGGGAGGGCCTAGGATGTACTGCTGAAGCTTGAATTCTGGATTCTTTCAGTGATATCATGGTGGAGTGCAAGGGGCACATGGAACATGGAGCCTCTGAAGCTGGCAGATGAGTAATGAGCTCTCTGCCAGGCATCAGGTGCCCCATCCCATGTCTCTCTGATCCAATGTTCTCTGGCTTCTTCTCTAGCCTTGTGGCAGATCCTGTTCCCCATCCTTAGCCTTGGCTGCCTGCCAAGAGACAGGGAGGGTGCAGGAGGTCTGCAGCCCATCTCCTCCCACTGATCAGCCCATCTTCACCCATGGGCCCTACTCAGGGCAACTGCACTCGCAGGAGAGAAGTACTCCTGGTATTATTCTCAACATTCACCAAAGAGCTCTACCTAAAGAGACTTAGTCTTCAGTCTAGATACTGCTGTTTTCTTTCAGAAATTTCTTATAATTTCTTCTAGCCCATCAGGATCTCTTTCCTTATTTTCCAAAGTTGCTGTGATTTCTTCTTTCTACTTTTGGGGCAAAAAAAATTTTCCTTATTTTCCAGGATTTTAAGTCAAGAAGAGGCAGCCATAGTCTGTGCTCAATCTACCCTCTTGAACAGGAAGTTCCAAGAAAATTATTTGACTTTCCTGAAACTTGTTATTTCTAGCTATACAATTAGAAAGACTATAGCACCTATCTCATAGTCTCACTATAGGATTTAAATGAGGCAATGCACAAAAAGTGCTTAGCAAATCCTTAAAGGGGTGAAATGGTATCTATTGTAGTTTTTTGCATTTCTCTGATGATAAGTGAGGCATTTTTTCATGTGTCTGTTAGCTTCTTGTATGTCATCTTTTGAGAAGTGTCTGTTCATGTCCTCTGCCCATTTTTTAATGAGGTTGTTTGTTTTGTTTCTTTTCGCTTCGGCTGAGTTTCTTGTAGATCCTGGATGTTAAGCCTGTGTCGGATACATAATCTGCAAATATTTTTTTCCCATTCTGTGGGTTGTTTCTTTACTCTCTTGGCTATCATTAATAAGTCAAAAACCAACAGATGCTGGTGAAGGTGAGGAGAAAAGGGAAGACTTTTACACTATTGGTGGGAGTGCAAGCCAGTTCAACCTCTATAAAATGCAGTGTGGTGATTCCTAAAAGAACTAAAAATTGATTTCCATATGATCCATCAATCTCTTTTCTTGGAATACCTGGAGGAACATAAATTGCTCTACCAAAAAGACATCTGCACATGCATGTTTATTGCCACACTGTTCACAATAGCAAAAACCTGAAACCAACCCAACTACCCATTGAAAGTGGACTGGATAAAGAAAATGTGGTTCACATGCACAGTGGACTATTACACAGCCATAAAAAAGAACAAAATCATGAACTTTGCAGCAAATTGGATGGAGTTGGAGACCATCATATGAAGTGATCTATCACAGAAACAAAGAACTGAATACCACATGTTCTTACTCATAAGTAGACCTTGGACATTAGGCACACTAGCATAAGGGAGGGATTGGCAGTCACTGGGCACTGCTAGGGGATGGAGGGAGAAAGGAGAGTGGGGAATATATGACAACACAAAGGGTACCTGGTGCACTGCCACGGGAAGTAAGGACCACCTAGAAGTCCAAACTTCACCTGCATGCAGCCTGCTAATACGGTTAATCCTCGCTTGTGCCCACATCTCTGTAATAAAATAAAATTTAATTTTTAAAAAAGTGCTTTGTACAATGCTGGCATATAGAAAGGACATAGAAATTGTTAACACGAAACTCTTTGTGGAGTCACCTAACTTCTTTGAGCCTCAGGTTCCTTTGCCTCTGTAGCAGGAGTCATAATACTGACTTCATATCCTGATACCAGTCAATGTTTTGTCTTTATCTCTTTCCACTTTTCTCATGAAAAATCCATGCTCCAGTGACAGTGGATCATTTGAAGTTCCCCAAGCAGTTCATTCATTTCTGTGCTTCTGTGCTTTTACTGAATTATTCTCTTTGCCTGTAATATTCACACTGTGCCTGTACTTCCTTGCCTTCAGCGGCACTACTCATCAACAAACTTACTCAAATCTCACATCCTCTAGGAAAACTTCTTAATTCAGGCAGAGGCTATTCAGTCCTTCAATTAAGAAACATTTACTGAGCAGCGCACTGGGCTAGAGCTGGGACTCCAGCAGTGAACACAATAGACAAGATCCCTGTGCTTTTTAATTTTTTCAACAGGTTGTATATTGTAGAACAGTTTTGGGTTCACAGAAAAACTGAGCAGAAGGTACAGAAATTTTCAATATACCTTCTTCCCCCACATACACATAGCCTTGCCTATATCAGCATCTCCTTCTGGAGACTGATAACCCCACATTAACATATTGCAATCATCCAAAGCTCACAGTCTCTATTAGTGTTCACTCTTGGTGTTGCTCATTCTGTGGGTTTAGACAAATATGTAATGACATGTATCTACCTTTATAGTTTTACTGCCTTCAAATCCCTCTGTGCTCTATCTATTCATACCTCCCTCCCTCAAGCCCCTGCAACCACTGACCTTATTACTCTCTCCATAATTTTGCCTCTTCCAGAATGTCACATAGTTGGAATCAGATAATATGTTATTTTTTATGGAATCAGATAATATGTTGTCTTTTCAGATTGGCCTCTTTCACTTAGTAATATGCATTCTGCTATGTCTTTTCATGACTTGACAGATCCATTCTTTTTATCACTGAACGAAATTTCATTGTCTGATGTACCACAGTTTATTTATCCACTCACCTACTGAAGGATATCTCAGTTGCCTCCAAGTTTTGGCAATTATGAATAAAGCTGCTGTAGAAATCTGTGTGCAGCTTTTTTTTGTGGACATTGTTTTTGACTCCTTTGGGTAACTCCAAAAAGTGTGATTCTGGATCATATGGTAAGAGTATGTTTAGTTTTGTGACAAACCTCCAAACCATCCTCCAAGGTGGCTGGACCATTTGCACACCTGCCAGAATGAGGGTTCCTGTTACTCTACATTCTCACCAGCACTGGTGGCATCAGTGTTCTTCATAATAGATGTGTAGTGTCACTTCATAGTTGTTTTAATTTGCAGTTGCCTGATAGCATAGGATGCGGACTATCTGGCAACTACCTGGCAACTTAGTCTCTGCTCTCTGCAGCCCTATACCACCAAATACAATCTTCTCCGTAAGGACCTGTGAGGCACTCTATTGTTGCTACATGGCATCAAAGCAGGCCCCTGCAAATTTCATTTTCTTATTGCCCAAGGCACTTGGCAAGTGGTGGGTGCTCAATGAATGTATATGAAGTGCCTCCACATTAAAAAGCTGGCTGGAAACTTAACCAGTCCACTGGCTTAGAGGATCCATTGCTATGGGCCAGAGTAAAAAGCCATGTAGCAGCATCTGTGAAGCAGAACGCAACAAGCATGTTATGTCAGTGTCCAGATCTATGGCTGCTCCCAAAATTGGAAATTGACTACGAGTCAGAGCCCTCTTGGAAGTTTCCTCACTCTGCAAGTGCAGCTCTTTCCCCTGCTTGACAGGGGAATGTATTGAGCACTCCCATATGGGCCTTTCCCCCATGCAAGAGTCATTGGGACCCAAATGAATCAAGTTGAAGCAGAGTCAGCAGCGACAGAAAGACTTCACTGCAAGGTCAAAATCCATCTGAAAACAGGCACAGTGGAAGACAGACAGTTCTTCCTGGATCACCATATTAAGAAAAGGGCTGTTCCATTCTTTTACTGATGCATATCTTCCCACAGTGCGACTAAATGATACTCTCACAATTGACTCTGCATCTGCCACCCAAGGTGAGTCCCAAAGGAATGGTGGCAAGACTCTGGCACACACTTTTAGAAGACTCAGATTCTAGCCCTGACACTACCCACATGACTTTAGTGACCTTGGACTCCCGATCTTTCTGTGCCTCAGTTTCCAAATAAAATGAGTGTGGTGAAAACTTCCTCCTAGGTATACTAAGATAAAGAAGTATGGCAGTTAATATGAAGTGCCTTGAAAAGCTATAAACACTATATGAAAGCAAAGTATGAGTATTTCCCTCCTAGAAGCAAGTTCTTAAAGTGATCCCTTGCCTAAGCAGAATTTTTTTCCCCCTTTTCTCTATTTGTTTCTGCTGCAGCACCTAAAAACATGGGAAAAGAGCAGAGAATGTTAGGGGAAGCTAACACCCTCCAAGAGGGGAAAGAAACAGAGAAAGATGGATGAAGGAAGCAATGATACAACACACAGGTGCTGAGTAGCAGGCCATACCCAGCTTCATCAGAATGTTTTACATTTTTCAAAATGTATTCACTCCTTTATTTAGTCTCCCAATAGCCGGTCTAGTCTATCCAAATAGGACAGGCATTTCATTCCCATTCAACTGATGAACAAGCAGAGGGAAAGTGACTTGTTGGAAGTTAATGCAAGTTCAGTTAGAGAAGAATCAGAACTAGAATAATGTCTCCTAAATACTAGTCAGAAGCTTTTTCCAATACAACACATGTTCAAGATCAGGAAAGACTGAGAGCACCTTGGAACAACTGTCCTTCCACATAACAAGACCCCGGGAGACAAGGTCTGAGCTTCCTGAGTATTAATAGATCACTTTGAAAATTCCTAAAACCAGCTTCCAGAAAAATGCATGCACCTCACTCACAATTTTATACACATTCAAGGGCCTGCTTGAAACCAATTTGATCTGAAATTAAGATCTGAAGTTAAGATTCCCTCTTCTAGGGTGTATTTAGAAGCATGCTCTAAGCAGAGGCAAACATTACTGACTATTTGGGGACAGCTGATGCATACAGGAGTCATTCTGGGTTATTTTGCCCCACAAATAATACCTCAACTAAATCATGTTTCGAAAAAGGGCTCAGTATGGAAGCAAGAAAATAAAATGTAGACTTCAATCTAAGCCACCTGTTCGAAGGACTGTTAAAACTTTAAAGATACAAGGACAATTCTTTAAAGGCTTCAAAGTTGATCCAATAGGTTATTAATTTTAAAAATTGCTGCTGCTATTACTATTATTTTTATTATTATTACCATTTCATTAATTTTAGTCACTTTTTCTCCCCAAATCTAGGATTTTGCTTAAGCAATACTAGATAGGGAAGTTAAATGCAAAATACTAACATTTTTTAAACATTTTGCATATGAAAGAATCGGCTGGTAGTTTAAAAGGTCATTCTATGGTCACACTACTGCACTCCAGTCTGGGTGACAGAGTGAGACCCTGTCTCTAAAACAGTACAATAATAATTATAAAAGGTCATCAATCACTAACAAGAATAGTTTAATCTTCTATTTGCAGCTTGAAATGATGACAAGTTTAGAGTGGACCCTCGAAGTGTAAATTCCTACAGTTGTTCTTTTAAGCCATGACTTCAAATATTTCAATACCATTTGTATGTAATTCCTAAATGTAAATTCTTGTAAAAAATAAAACACTATGCAAAATCTTGGTACAGTGGTGTTTGAACTTTATAATCCAAGACATGCTTGGTCTATTCAGAGGGGGTCTCTTTACTGGTTAGAAATCCTTTAAAAACTGAGTATTTACAAAATTTTGCCCAAAGCAAGCTCATCTACTCTCCGTGTGTATGTTGCAGTCTCTTTGGACTTTCTCCAGGATTTCAGCCTCTTTGCCTTGTTCCCTACAGCTTGGAAGTGACCTGGAAACCCTCATCCAAACTATCTGAAGCTCAAGTCTCTTTTCCCCTTGAAGCTGATTCCTTCTACTCCAATTCCTCTGTTCTCCACCCAGGTATGCAGGCACAAAACCCCTAGGCCACCATGACACTCTCTCCCTGTTGCCCACCAGCCTTATTCATTTCAGCCAGACACCAGGTCCTGAATTTTCCATCCTCGCACCATCTCCTAGCTGCCCCATGGTCTTCATTCTCCATTGCTCTCTTAGCTCCTATCTGCACTGATGTGACAAATTTTCCATGTCTAATCTCTGAATGCTCCTTTGTACTCCCAAAATTTTGAAAAAACTAAACTCAACTCAACAAATAAGCAAAACCACTCTAATCGAGGCATTCCTGTGCTCAAAACAATCAGAGCCGTTCTAGAACATGTCCCAATGACCAAGCACCAAGCATGGCGTTTAAAGTGCTTTAGTACCTTGTTTCTACCTACCTTTCTAGGCTTCTTTTCCTGCTGCCAACTACACACTTTAGATTCCCATCCAGTTTCTTGGTTTTTCTACTATTCTGCTTCCTTCTGCTCTCACTCTTTGCTCCACTAGAGCAGGAACCTCACTGGTCAGCTTTCCAAACTCAGCTCATGACAAGTCATTATACTGGGCAAGGCACAGAACAGCCCTATGCCTCTTGTTTGCCACGGGGGGGGGGGTACCAGTATGGATGCTAGGAGGATGGCATGATTTAATACCTAAAACCCTTGCAAAGTGCCCAGCACACAGGAAGATATAAATAATTGTCAACCACTATTATCATACCCAGAGTGCAGTTTTTGTCTTCCCAATTTATTTTATCCAAAGTCTTGTGGCTTTTTTCAAGACCAAACACAGATGTCACATTTCCTTTGAAATTGTCTTTTGGCAGGAGACACCCTTATGGAAATTGGAACTGGCAACCAATTCCTATTCAGAACCCTAAAGGCCAATACCTTAAGAAATAAGATAGACAGGTGGGACCTCATCAAACTGAAGAGCTTCTGCAAAGCAAAAGAAACCATCAAGAGAGCAGGGAGACAGCCCACAGAATGGGAAATTATATTTGCTAACTGTATATCTGACAAAGGCCTAATATCTAGGATCTACAAGGAACTCAAATGCGCCGAAAGGAAAAAAACAAAGAGCCCCTTTAAAAAGTGGGCAAAAGACATGAATAGACACTTCCCAGAAGAAGATATACGGGCAGCCAACAGACACATGAAAAAGTGCTCAGCCTCACTCATCATCTGAGAAATGCAAATCAAAACCACATTAAGTAGCCCGCGCCTGTAGTTCCAGCTACCTGGAAGGCTGAGGCGGAAGGATCGCTGGAGCCCAGCAGGTCGAGGCTGCGGTGGCCGGGAGTGGCCACTGCATTCCAGTCTGGGCGACAGAGTGAGACTCCAACTCAAAAACAAAACAAAACAAAACAAAAAAACCACATTGAGATTCCCTAACCCCAGTAAGAATAGCCATCACTAATAAAATAAACAACAGATGCTAGCAAGGATGTGGAGAAAAAGGAACGCTTCTACACTGCTGGTGGGAATGCAAACTAGTACAACCTCTTTGGAAGACAGTGTGGCAATTTCTGAAAGAACTAGAAATTGACCTTCCATATGATCCAGCAATTCCCCTACTGGGAATATACCTGGTGGAACTCAAATCATTCTACAAAAAAGATACCTGCACATGTAAGTTTGTTGCAGCTCTATTCACAATAGCAAAAACATGGAACCAACCATGTTGCCCATCGAAACTGGACTGGATAAAGAAAATGTGGTACATATACACAATGGAATATTATGCAGCCATAAAGAAGGACAAATATATGGACTCTGCAGCAACTTGGATGGATTTGGACTTGATCATACTTAGTGATCTATCACAGAAACAAAGAACAGAGTACCATATACTCTCACTCATAAGTGGACCTTGAACAATTATAATACTATAAGAATGCATTTGGCAGTAATGGGAAACTGCCAGGGGAGAGGTGGTGGGATTGGCAGTTGAGGGAAACTGCTAAGGGAGGGACATACCTCATCAACAAGGGTACCTGCATAATCAATGTTTGTATTCCTAATCCTGAGTTGTACCCCACATCTTTATAATAAAAAATAAATAAATAATAAAAATAAATTGTCTTTTGTCCTCAAAACCCAAAGTATAACCTTTCTGTTCCTCAAAAAATCAAAAATAGAAATGGTATATGATCCAACAATCCCACTTCTTGGTACTTACCCAAAAGAATTGAAATTAGGATCTCAAAAAGATATTTACACCCATATTCACTGCAATTATTCCTGTTAGCCAAGAGGTGGAAACAACCTAAACGTCTATCGACAGATGAAAGAATAAAGAAAATCTGAAATGTACTCACAATGAAATATCATTCAGTCTTTAAAATAAGGAAATCTTGCAATATGCAACAACATGAATAACCCTTGAGGGCATTATGCTAAGTGAAATAAGCCAGTCGTAGAAGAACCAATACTGCGTGAATTCATGTACATGAATTATATAAAACAGCCAAATATGCAGAAGCAGAGAGTAAAATTGTGGTTACCAGGGACTGGGAGAAGGAGGAATGGGAGTTATTATTCAATGAATGCAAAGTCTCGGTTTTGCAAAATGATTAAGTTCTAGATATCTGCTATACAACATTGTGCCTATAGTTAACAGTACTGCATTATACTCTTGAAATATTTTCAAGAAGATGGATCTCATGTTAAGAGTTTCTGCCACAATATTTTAAAAGAAGAAAAGTGCAATCTTTCTCCTCTGTACTATCTCACTGCACTCATACCTACCATCTTTATGATACATTCCATTTTCTAACTTATGTTGAGTTGCATCAACATATTATTTCTGCCTCCAAATTATAAATTCCTTCTTAGAGCAGAATATATTCATTCAATTAATAGTAATCAAGGGCCTACCATGTGCCAGCACTATGCTAATCTACAAGGTCAATAACTCATTCCTCTTTCTAGCCTCACCCGCATCTAGCACAGAAAGACATAGCTGGCACTTAACAAATATTTCCATCATAAATGCATAATTATACCCATTTTATTTATGATTTGGTAAGGACAAAATTGGGAGAAAGTTTGAGCCCCATCACAGTTTAATTAGCAGCCTCAGACTATTTTAAACAAAATGTAAAAAATCCTATAATCTTAAAAGCCTCCATCTTTTTAATAATATTTTAAGAATCATTGTTTTTCTTTTACAAAATTTCTGGTTTTCATTATAATTTTAAAACAGGTCCAGGTTTATGGAATACTATTGACTAATACAGAGGAATGAACTAATGATACATACAACAACTTGGACCTCAAGCATATTATGCAGACGGAAAAAGCCAATCTCAAAAGGTAGCATTCTGTGATTCCACTTATATTACACATTCAAAATAAAACAAATGATAGAGATGAAGAACAAATTAATGATTACCAGGGATTAGAGATGGTAAGGGGGAAAGGGTGTATGAGACTATAAAGGAGTAGCCTAAGGGAGGTCTTTATGGTAATTAACTAGTACTTTATCTTGATTTTGTTGGTAGGCACAAAAATCTACATATGTGACAGAACTACACACACTCATAGGAAGGTCAGTTTTCTGGTTATGATATTGTGCTCTAATGACCTAAACTGTAATCACTGGGAGGAACCCGGTGATGGGTACACAAGACCTCTCCATACAAGTTTTGCAACTTGAGGTGGATCAGTAATTATTTCAAAATTAAAAGTCAAAAAATGTACAGGTTTAACTTAGGAAGCAATCTGGACTCTTCTGAGATATTAAAGGGATTCACCAAGTTCCCCAGAAACTCAAAAGGCTAGGATATCATTTGGGGTGATATCCTGGGAGACTCTCTTGTAGTTCCTGATGTCATGCTCTGGCCATCATGTAATCCTCACTCTTTTTTTTTGTTTCTGAGTTGGAGTCTCACTCTGTCACCCAGACTGGAGTGCAGTGGCCACTCCCACCCACCGCAGCCTCGACCTGCTGGGCTCCGGCGATCCTTCTGCCTCAGCCTTCTAAGTAGCTGGAACTACAGGCGCGCGCTACCACGCCCGGCTGATTTTTCATTTTATTGTAGATATGAGGTCTCGCCAAGTTGCCCAGGCGGGTCTCGAACCCGCGGGCTCAGGCAATCCACTCACCTCAACCTCCCAAAGGTGCGGGATTATAGGCTGAGCGACCCAGCCTGGCCAAATCCTCACTCTTTTCCCCGTCACTTCTTTCTTTTAGTATGCATCTGCCTGCTATACATATTCTCTTGATCCATACTTTTTAACCTTCTTTATCTTCTAGGTATGTTTGTCTCCAAGAGTATGTTTACCAATTTTTAAGGCAATTTGAGAATCTGTGCTTTTGAAGATTTGTATTTAATCAGTTTACATAATGTATCAGTCAAGATTCAACTGGAAAAACAAAATCTGATAGATAGATAGATAGATAGATAGATAGATAGATAGATAGATAGATAGAGATAGATAGATAGATTTATTGTGAGGAATTGGATCACACAATGATGAGGATGGCTAGGCAAATCTGAAATTTCAGGGCAGACTGTCAGAAAAGGCTGGCTGGACTTCCAGAAGTAGGCTGAAACTGCAGTCCACAGACTTAATACATTCTACTTCAAGGAAGCCTTGGCTCTGCTCTTAAGTCCTTTGAACTTATTGAATCATACCTTCCAGATAACCTAGTATAATCTCCTTTTAGTTAAAGTCAACTGATTATGGACCTTAACCACATCTACAAAACACCTTTACAGCAATATCTTGACTAGTGCTTGAATAACTGGAGACTGCAGCTAGTAAGTTTGATAAATAAAACTACCCATCACAAATACTATATTGAAACATTATCATACAGACAGTCCCTGATTTACAATGGTTCAACTTAGATTTTTCAATTTTAGGAGGCACAGCAAAAAGGCATTCAATAGAAACCACACTTTGAGTCTCTACACAACTCTTCTGTTTTTTCACTTTCAGTACAGAATCCAATAAATTACATGAAATTTTCAACACTTCATTATAGATTAGGCTTGTGTTAAATGATTTTGCCCAACTGTAGGCAAATGTAAGGTAGGCTAGGCTGAAGGCATTATGCTTGACAGGTCAGCTGTATTTAATGCATTTTTGACTTGGGATATTTTCAATTTATGAAGAGCTTATTGAGACACAATCCCATCATAAACTAAGGAGCACCTGTATTTGTATTCACTCCCACCATCTTACTTGGATTTTCTATTTACTATGTTCTTTAGGTGCTGCTTCTCCCCACCCCCTTCCCTTCTTTCTAACTCCCTTATCCTTTCCTTCTTCCTCCTCCTCCTCTCTTAATTTCCTGCTTTCTGTTGAACCAAGAGTGTGTGCAGATGTCTTTATATAGAATGATTTATGTTCCTCTGGGAATATTCCCAGGAGAGGGATTGTTGGATCATATGGAAGGTCAATTTTTCATGATTTTGGAAACCACCACAGTGCTTTCCATAGAGGCTGAACTCGCTTACACTCCCAACAGCATAGAAGCATTCCCTTTTCTCCTTACCCATGCCAGCATCTGTTGTTTTTTGACTTATTAAGGATAGCCATCCTTTCTGGAGTTAGGTGGTATCTCATTATAGTTTTGATTTGCATGTCTCTAATAATTAGGGAGGCTGAGCAGTTTTTAATGTGTCTTTTGGCTACTTGAGAAGTGTCTTATTTTGTGAATTGTCTGTTCATGTCCTCTGCCCACTTTTTAATGGGGTTGTTTGTTTTTTCTTTTCACTTCGTTTGAGTTTCTTGTAGATCCTGGATGTTAGGCCTTTCTCAGATGCATAATTTGCAAATATTTTTTCCCATTCTGTGGGTGGTATTTTATTTAATTTTGTTGTGCAAAAGTTTTTTAGTTTGATAAGGTCCCACTTGTCTAGCCTAGCTTTTATGGCATTTGGTTTTGGGGACTCAGTCAAGAATTTGTTTCCTACCTTGATGTTCACAAAGATGTTTCCTACATTCTCTTCTAGGATTCTTATAGTTTGAGGTTTTATGTTTAAGACTTTGATATATTTGAGTTGATTTTTGCATATGGTGATAGGTCCAGTTTCTGCATGTGGTCAGTCAGAATTCCCAGCACCATTTGCTAAACATGTTCTCCTTTCCCTGGTGATTATTATTGGTGACTTTGTCAAAGATGAGTTGGTTGAATGTCTATGTTTTTGCTTCTGGAATCTCTGTCCTGTTCCATTGATCTATGTGCCTATTCTTGTACCAATATCAGGCTGTTTTGGTTACTGTAGCCTTGTAATAAAGCTTAAAGTCTGGAAGTATGATACCTTCCACTTTGTTCCTTTTGCTAAGGATTTTTTTTGTGTGTGTGGCTATTTGTGCTCTTTTTTGTTTCCATATGAATTGCTGTATTGCTGTTTCTAGGTCTGAGAAAAGCAATGTTGGTAATTTGATGGGTATTGCATTGAATCTGCAGATTGCCTTGGGTAGAATGGACATCTTGACAATAGTGATTCTTCCAATTCATGAACATGGAATATTTTCCCATTTGTCTGTGTCATCCTTGATTTCTTTGAGCAGTGTTTTGTAGCTCTCATTGTAAAATATTTCACTTTTCAGGTAAGGTGAATGACAAAATATTTCATATTTTTTGTGGCTATTGTGAATGGGATGGTGCTTTCTTTTGTTTGTTTGTTTGTTTTCATTAATCAGTATTTTTTATTATGGTTTTGTGGGGTACAGTTAAGGGTTAGG